>NC_136972.1:7834182-7861682 GCF_032717465.1 Coenobita brevimanus | reverse complement strand
ATAGATAGATAGATAGATAGATAGATAGATACAGTAGATAGATATATACATGTATATATATGTATATCTATATCTATCTATCTGTCTATCTATATATACACTGTATATCGGTAGAAAGGTGGTTTGCGGTCCTAACGGACCCAGGTTCAAATCCTCACTGGGGCAGGGAACAGTTTCAGGATTTGAATTTAATAAAAATCAGACTTTACGGATCTACCAGAAGACCCGCCGACATGTAAAAATACCCCCGCTACTACCAATACACCAATCCGATATGAGACAGCCTTAGCATGTATTCAGATTGGTCTGTGGGTGTTAGCGCCGAAGTGGTGACATGTAGAGGTGTATAGGATGAAGGAGGACTACTGGGCCTTAATAGCAGGCTGTGAAGCCTATGCCCAGAGTCGGACACTTAATATATATATATATATATATATATATATATATATATATATATATATATATATATATATATATATATATATCGTTTTCGTTTTCGTTTTCGTTTTTAAAGGCTCCAACATGCTTGCATGTGTCGGCCTTGGTCACCTAATGGCGGCTCTCCACGCTGCACGATCCATTGCAGCCTCCCTGTTCAGTCCCTTAACCCTAAGGTCACACTTAATGACCTCGTCCCATGTCTTTCTCGGTCTACCCCTCATAACCCCACCCCTAATATTAACACTTCTCACCTTCCTCACCCAATTATCATCCCCCATCCTCTCCACATGTCCAAACCACCTCAATCTACCTCTCCTCATCACAACACCAATACACTCCAGTCCCATCCTACCTCTAAACTCTTCCATTGTAAATCCAGCCCCTCCAGGCCTTGGACGCAGGGACGCACTGCACATCCACCTAATCATTGTCATTTCTGTACGTCTGAGCCGGCGAATGTCTTCCTCCTTCACTGCCCAGGTCTCACTGCCATACAGCATTACACTCCTAACACACGCTGCATACAAAGACCCCTTAGCACGTAGGGAGAGCCCCCTCAATGTCAGGAGAGGCAAGAGCTCCCTGAACTTCTTCCAACCACTTCTCACCCTAGCCACAGAGCTAGCTCCAGCCCCACCTCCAGCACACAACATGTCTCCTAAATAACAAAACTCTTCCACACACTCAAGAGATTCACCAGCAAGTTCAATTCTTTCACGTCTGACAATCTCCACCTGCTCACCCCGGCACGCTGTACACATAAAATCAGCATTATCTCGCAGTCTACCTCTGATACCACTACATCTCTTATGCACCCATTTATCACACACACCGCACAAGATGGAATTACTTCCCACGCCCTTGTGGCAAACTTCACATGGCCACTCTCCCTCGTCTTTGACAGTACCGCCACCAACCCTAGATATCATCACTTTTGTTTTATCTGCATTTACCCTTAAACCCTTTTGCCCCATACCATCTCTCCACTTCCTAAACCTTTCCTCCGCCTCCCTTTCATTCTCTGCAATCAACACCAAATCATCAGCATACAACAACTCCCACGGGAGTCCGTTTCTAAAGTCACGTGAAAGGGCATCAAGTACCATGATAAACAACATGGGACTCAAGACTGACCCCTGATGCACACCAACATTCACGGAAAACTCATCACTCAAATCTCCATTCACTCTCACCTGGGTGTGAGCACCCACATACATGGCCATAACCACCCTAACCAGCCACTCCTCCAAGCCAAGCTTTCTCATTGCCCACTTCACCACCTCTCTAGGGACTCTGTCAAAGGCCTTTTCCAAATCAACAAAAACAAAATAAAGATCCCGTCTCCTACCAATATATTTTTCCTGAAGCTGTCGAACAATGAATATGGCATCAGTGGTCCCCCCTACCTGGCATAAACCCAAACTGCATCTCATCAATATTCACTCTTTCTCTAATCATACCTTCTAAAACTCTCTCCATTACCTTCATTATCTGATCTAAAAGCTTTATACCTCTATAATTCCCTCTTTCCAGGGCATCACCCTTCCCTTTATACACATTTACAATTACACTCTTCAGCCAATCATCTGGGACAACACACTCATAAATAATCCTATTTATCAGGTCAGTGACTAAACTCACCCCTATATCGCCTGAGGCCTTCAACATTTCGGCAGTCAACCCAGACACACCTACTGCCTTCCCCACCCTCATCCTGCCTATTGCCTCACTCACAGTAGCAGTATCAATCAAAGGCCAAGGGCCAGACACTGGATCCGCTGGCTCCAAACCTTCCCTGTCCCAGTCAAACTCCTCATTCAACAACCGGTTATATGCTCTCTCCATGCATCTTTAATATCCTCACTGTTCACCACTACCCTTCCTTCATCATTCTTCACACACTGCTCACCTATGATATCCCGATTATCCCTCTTCACCTGACCTGCCACCCTAAATATATTTTTCCTTTCCCCATGATTTAGGTTATCAAGTAATTGTCTCTGTGACTCAGACTTTGCCCTGTATACCTCTCTCCTAGCCCTACGCTTGGCAGCCAAATATTCCTCTTTGCTACCACCCTTCTTCCATTCCCGGAAAAGCCTTCTTTTCTCCTTAATTGCAGCTTCTACACCCTCATCCCACCACCAAGTTACTTTATGTCTTGGTGGTCCTCTTGTCCAGCCGCATGTTACATCAGTAACTCTCAAGAAATTGTTCTTGAGGGCTCTGTACTGTTCATTAACGCCTCTGTCTACAGCTCCCTGTTCAGCCACCACTCTCCTCAACTCGCTATAGAAGGCATCCCTTACTACTTGGTTTTTCAGCTTCCATATTTTCCTCCTAGGTACATAAGTCCTCTTTTTCATCACTTGTTCTTTAAGCACCATATCACAAATCAATAGTTTGTGCTGCTGCACACACTCCTCACTTCCTATAACTTTAACATCCCTCACTAACCTCCTATCGGCCCTCCTAACCAGAAAATAATCTATCTGACTGCTATTTCCCCCAGACTCATACGTAATTAACCTACTGTCTCTTTTCCTAAAATATGTGTTGCACACAATCATGTCCGTTGCCTCCCCAACTCGAGTATCCTTTCCCCTTCTGCATTCCTTAGACCATATGCACATCCCCCATGCACTCCTTCATAACCTTGTGCTGCTTCACCTACATGACCATTTAAGTCCCCTCCCAAAATCACTATCTCATCATCCCGCATACCACCCACTACACGTATTAAATCATCCCAAAATCTATCTTTCTCTGATTCATCCAATCCTGCCTGTGGAGCATATGCCGATATAATCACAGCTATCTTTCTTCCCAACAGAATTTTCACAACCAATATCCTATCGCTTACTCTCAAAACATTCATAACACATTCCACCCATTTCTCCACAACCATCACACCAACACCTCCATATCCGTCTGTCCTCCCCTGCCAAAACAACTTATAGCAACAATCCTTCCCAACAATCTTTCTGGCTGATCCACCCCTGTACCGGACTTCCTGCAAACATGCCACGTCCACCCACCTCCTACTGAATACCTCAACGACTTCCCCTGCTCTTCCCCTCAAACTTCCCACATTCCATGAACCCACCCTCATCCCCATGGGTGATTTACTGTCCTCAGGCTTGCTTTGAAACCTTTTTTGTTTTGTCATCTTCAGTATTAATAAATGGGGACAGACACAGCACAGGTCCCACTCACCGCACAATCCCAGGTCCAGGCAATGGATCTGGGACCCCTAGCCCACCAGCTTACCAGTGGCTGTGGTAGTGGCCTCGGGGCACCCTGCCAGGACAGCTGCAGGGACACCCCCCAAGCGCGTCTTGGCACTGCAACTATCCCGCCATTATACACCCACTGATAGGGCAGCCTCCTGGGACGCTACTCCCAGGTTCGGGCCCCTCTCTATTGGGCGGAAGCGGCAGCCTAGGAACCGCAATGCCCTGTACCCTCTAGCACAGGCCCGAGCCCCATCTCGCCCTGGACCCATGATCTATGCCGGCGGAACCCCTGCCACGCCTCCCCCCAGAAGTCCGCCACTAGGTAGCGGGGGCAAAGTTTTCTGGCCGCATGCCCTTGCTGGTGCCAACCCCTGTAACGTAGTGGGATACGTTGTGTGAAATGTAAAGTGCATGTGGTGTAGTGCATAGATAGTTAGAGGAAATGTTTGGGAGAGTATGCTGGTCTACTCTCCATGTTACTGTCACACTGAAAAGGTCAGCAAAGGGGGATGGTTAGATAGCTAGTGAAACAGGAGCTCCAGCTCTCCCTGTCGCCAGCATTCCCATTCCCCTCGGGAGTACTACCCTGTTCGGCCCGTGCTACGGCCTCCTCCTACTATATATATATATATATATATATATATATATATATATATATATATATATATATATACTCACATGTTAGATCTCTTGCTAAAACCGCCTCAAAGAAACTTAAATTATTGTACAGAGTCCGTAACTTCTTCACTGACGAGCAGTTAGCTAATATTTATAAGAGTCATGTGTGCTCTCAGCTTGAATATTGCCCACCCTTGTGGAATGGATGTGGAGAGGCTGCATTAAAACAACTTTACCATTACAAATAAACTACCTCCCATACAAGTAAGACGGAATGTTGCCTCTATTGCATTATTTCACAGATATTTTTGTGGCAAATGCTCAGACGAAGTTGCGTCCATAATGCCACCTCTCCATGCCTTCCCTCGTGCTACACGGGCATCTGGTAGCGCTCATGACTGGAATGCAACTCAGACATATTGTAGAACTTCTGCCTATCAAAATACTTTCATCCCCAGCACTGAATCTCTCTGGAACTCGCTTCCCCAGGGTTGTTTTCCTCCATACTTCAACCCACAGCTGTTCAAGCCCAACTGTTACAGATATTTTATGACCAGAGGACACCAGTAGTCTGGTGTATGGATTATTTTTTTATTCATTTGTTTTCCCTTCCTCTGTTCTGCTGTTAGAAAATAAATAAATAAATATATATATATATATATATATATATATATATATATATATATATATATATATATATACTCGCCCATAAATGTATATCTTCATATGTTCATTTTGCCTGTGGCTGGAATATCACTTCTTGAGTTTAATATGACAAATCCCGGTTGTAAACTGATATTTCAAAATTCTCGTGATGGATGGTTCAATCACGGACGCGCGACAAAGTCGCTGGACTGGCTCGATTGTCTAGCAACAGTCCAGCGAGAAAGTAGCAGAAATGTCTAGCGACCGTCTCGCAACAGTCTTTAGACAATCCAGAGACAACGTTACCTCGTCTCCAAAGTGTCTCTGGACTGTCGCCGGTCTATATCTGGATTGTCTCGCAACTGTCGAGATACATAGTCGCTCGACTGTCTCTAGACTTTGTATCTCGGTGTGTACAAGGCTTTAGTCCTAGCAGAGTGCAATAACCATTCTACATAATGGACTCTAAAATCACCCAGAATGGTTATTCCAGTGGCAAATATGAGGTTAAGGTTGGGTTCTAGGGAAGCATTGAGAGATGTATTTAGTTATATTTAGGCTGTTAAGTTTCTGTAGGGAGGTAGGTGATGATCACCATCATCCACCCATTTGGTATAGCGTCACCTACTTCTTCCTTCACCTTTATCATTTTTTGTGTCTGCCCTCCTCACTTCCCATTTCTCTCATCATTCCTTTAGCATTTCCTCGTGACTAGCATCATATAAATAGCGTTACTCTCTGGTGGAACTTGGTTCTCAAGACGGAAATATGACAATTTTAAGTCAACTTAGAGTAAAAATTCTAAAACATCTATTGAATTCAGTGCAATTGAGTGGGAAGGTGGAGAGACTAACAGGAACGCAGAAAGAGACACACATGAGGAAAGTGGCAGATGAACAGGGAGGCGAAGACAGAGAAACAGACTAAGAGAAATGGACAGACCGAGAAAGACGATAAACAAAAAGACAGACTGAGACAAAGAAACAGAGACAACGAAGAGAAAAACTGATGAGAGAGAGAGAGAGAGAGAGAGGGAGGGAGAGAGAGAGAGAGAGAGAGAGAGAGAGAGAGAGAGAGAGAGAGAGAGAGAGGAAGGTAATATCTACAGATGGGAAGGAAGACAAGTGAGCTTCCTTGTATGAGATGAACAATTGAGAGAGAGAGAGAGAGAGAGACAGCGACAAATGACATTCCTTCCTTGTATGAGAGGAACTGTTAAGATGAGAGAGAGAGAGAGAGAGAGAGAGAGAGAGAGAGAGAGAGAGAGAGAGAGAGAGAGAGAGAGAGAGAGAGAGAGAGAGAGAGAGAGACAGCGACAAATGACATTCCTTCCTTGTATGAGAGGAACTGTTAAGATGAGAGAGAGAGAGAGAGAGAGAGAGAGAACGACAAATGACCTTTCTTGTATGAGAGGAACTATTAAGATGAGAGAGAGAGAGAGAGAGAGAGAGAGAGAGAGAGAGAGAGAGAGAGAGAGAGAGAGAGAGGAAGGTAATAACTACACAATCCGGTGTAAGCGGCGGGAAAAAAAATAAAGAAAGAAAACATGCTTGACAGAAAGAACAATCATTGAAATATTGTTATAGGAGAGGTAGATGGGGAACGGCTAAGCGCTATGTAATACCGGTTCTGGGAATCTCTAAACGAAAAACCAACACAGTCGCCGAATTTGTCGTTATTAAACAAACGTCTCCCAGTCGTCAGCATCGCAGTAACCTAGAAATAAACAGCACTAAGTTACAGTAGTTACAGGCTATAGACTCAAATATTTCTCTACCCGAAATTCAAAAGTATCAATAGTTTTAGCACTAACTACTGTTGCTGGCAGCCTAGTCCATTGTTCCACTACGTGAATGTGAAACATGTTTTTCCCTATGTTAGTGTTGTATCTCTTGTTTTTGAGTTCCAGTCCATTATTTCTAAGCATAGTATCGTCCTGTATGTAAAACAAATTATCATATCTAGCCTCATCAAATATGCTAAGAATCATAAATTTTTGTAGAAATTTCCTCTGAGAAAACGCTTTTTCAGGGAAAATAGATATTGTTTCTTTAGTCGCTCATCGTAGGATAAATTTTGCAGCGATGGGATAATTTTTGTGGTTCTGTGCTGCACCCTCTCGAACCTGTCTTCTTCCATACTATTATTCGGGGCTCATAGCTGTACAAAGTATTCTTGGTGTGGTTTAATTAATGATGTATAAAGGTTAGGAATTACATCAGGTATTTTACGATCAATGTTCCTTGCAATGATGCCTGGTATTTTGTTTGCCTTGTTACTGGCTGCTATACACTGTTTTGAGTTCTGAGATCGTTACACACGATAACTCCTAGATCCTTCTCGTACTTTATTTCCCTCGGTGGGTTATTTAACATGCGATATTCATTTATAATGTTTTTATTGACAAAGTGCGAAACTTTACGTTTTTTTACATAAAATTTCATGTGCCATTTTTCACTCCCATTTATTAACTTATCCAGGTCTTTTTGTATAGATTTATAGTCTGCTTTTGTAATAATTTTGCCACCAGTTTTAGTGATATCCACAAATTTCCATACATTAGTAGTGAATAGATTTTATAGATCATTGATATATAGAGTGAACAGATGTGGTCCTAGAACTGATCCTTGAGGAACTCCACTTGTTAATATTAACCATTCGGGTGCTTCACCATTTATCACTACACGCTGCTTGCGATTCGTTAACTAGTTACCAGTCCGCCCGTGAACTTAATTTGTTAGATAGGCCACGGGCTTTTATTTTTTCAAGTAGTCTTAGATGGGGGAGCTTATCAAACATTCTCTGGAGAACTGGGTATATGACATCTGACTGGATTATTGCGTCTCATTTATCGTATATGTTTGTTAAGAATTCAAGCAAATCTGTGAGGCATAATCTATTATCACGAAACCCGTGCAGATTACCTGTTATAAGATTATCCTTTTTAGCAAACACGGTAACTCTACCTCCAATAATTTTCTCCAAAGTTTTGCATAGTACTGACGTTTGGCTTAATGTGTGGTAATTGGTGGTACGTTTTAATTTCCCCTTTTTTAAACATCAACGATAAATTAAGAAGCTTCCATGGGTAATGTACTGTACATTAAGTTCTTGATTTATTGACATTTTAGTTATGGAAAAAGCTAACTATCGGTAACAATCACACAGTATGCTAAGAGACATCTGATCTGGAGCAGCTGATTTATTTGGGCGGATTGTCTGAAGATAATATAGCACTTTGTGTCCTGTCACTTCGTTGGTTGACAATTTGTATTCTTCTTGAGAGAGAGAGAGAGAGAGAGAGAGAGAGAGAGAGAGAGAGAGAGAGAGAGAGAGAGAGAGAGAGAGAGAGAGAGAGAGAGAGAGAGAGTAATATCAGGCAGCTGCTGAGATGGGAATGGAGATATCACCCTTGCTCGTCCTCTTACTTCATTTTCTTTCTTTTTTTTCATATCTCTCCCTTCATTTTCCTTCCATCTTTCATCAATTATCTTGAATCTCTCCTTTATTGGATCAACTGTTCTCTCTCTCTCTCTCTCTCTCTCTCTCTCTCTCTCTCTCTCATAACTCAGCAATATTAAACCAGGGTAAAAATTTTGCTCATGAGAGACTCACTTCTCGTAATTTATCCAGTTTGTTATCAGCCGACGGAACTGAGTCACCCAACATGTATACAATAGTCGTGGCAGCGTACAATTTTATAAGCTTTCGTTTTGGGGTGTGAATGAGTCTCCTTGGTTACTAGTCTCTTTTGACCTTAGCTTGGCGCAGATTCTCGTACTTTTGTTGCTTGCTTCACCAAGTTCATTGGCAAAATAAAGCAATACTCGTGCTACGGCTCTGCTTTGTTTATCATGCACTTCTACATGACTAGCATAAAATTCTATCGTTAACCAGTTGTCACAGCTCTGCATTCATGACGGAAAGACGACAGCTCTATGCCAAGTTGGAGTGAATAGAATATAGCCAAATCAGCTCTCCAATATGACTACACTTGCCAATTATCTACATTCCTTTTGTGGCATTCCTTCATGACTAGCATAACTTTGTCGCGTTAACATGTTGTTATATCTCGGTATTAAAGGAAAGATGGCAGCTCTGAGCCAAGGTAAAGTGAACAGAATACAGACAAATCAGCTCCCCTATATGACTACACTTTCTCATCAATTTAGTTCTAACATACAGAGATCTTTGCCATTTTAAAATAAGAACACAGTACTTATCATAAATAATACCTGTCATTACTTTTTTTTCGCTGTCTATTGATGGTTTTATTCTAGGTTTTCAGGATATTATTTGAGGTCTTTAGTGTAACTAAAGAACTGAATTATACACTATTGTGTGAATATCCCCTCTTCCTCTTCATCTATATGTCTGGCTATTCTCACTTTCTTTCCCCCCCATTTCTCTCTCTCTCTCTCTCTCTCTCTCTCTCTCTCTCCTGGCAGCAGGTGAGGCAGGGTTACACACACACACACACACACACACACACACACACACACACACACATTTTCCCATTATCTCACCATCATCCAAACCTTACTTCTCACTAAGACAAGGAGTGGGAGAGTCAGAATCAATTACAGAAGGGCACAAAGGAATGAGAACTACCAACAGAGTGCTTAATACACTGGATTGTACAGGATGTTGCAAAAACGTATACCAAATTATAGACTATTGCTGGGATAAGGAGTGCTATATTATCTGGGTTTAATTTTCAACCATTTGGAAGATACTGTTGATGATAACCGTATGGATGAGTTATGAGGGAAGCCATTTTTGTCCAAAAGACCTTCTGTAACTCTAGCTACGTGATGGTTGAGAATTGGACCTTTGTTTGACGTAACGTGTCCAGTAAATGTCACATTCTATATTTACATGCCATACACACATACACACACACACACACACACACACACACATATATATATATATATATATATATATATATATATATATATATATATATATATATAGTAAAGAAAGAAGTGCACATTACTTGTATAAACAGGATTCATAGTAAAATGAATGAATTAATGCAGGAAACAAAATGAATGGAGTAAAACATCAAAGTGTTCACAGTCTGCTAAATCACAAAGTAGTAAAGCTTCAAAGCATTCACATTATACTAACAGATGTAATAAAACTAAAAAAACAAAAACAAGAATAGTTAAATGCTAAACTAGTTAGGCTGGATGCTGCGCAGCAGTTTCAAGAAAAGGAAACAGAGCACCAGAAATTCTTGCAAGAAAAAGAAATAGAGTATCAGAAGCTCAAGCAACAAAAGGAACATGAGTATAAAAGAATTCTTTTAAATACAGACTTGGCTGCTACTCAAGCAGAACTAAACGCTGTAAATGCAATGGAAGATCAGCAGTTAGATTCGCCTGAGTGCGATGAAGAACTAGATAGTAAAGAACAGCGTCTTCAAAAATTCTTTGAATCACAAAGACTGACACAGAATGAGAAAATCAAACCTAGCATATTAGAACCAAAAAAGATTATCAAAGATTCATCTGTTTCTGGCTTGAGTGAATTAGAAAGAGAAGTTTCCAAACTAAATCAGAGTCTCTTGCAAGTGGGTCCAAAGCTTAACCCACATGCTATGAGTTTTAAACTACAATCAGAATTACAAGTCACAATCATCAGTTAAGCATGATAGATGAAGTCACTCAGTGGACATGGATATATTAAGAAGTGTGGTAGATATTATGTCGTCCAATAACACAAGTGAATTGCCTCGCCCAGAGCCAGAGATTTTCAGAGGAGATTAATTGGAGTTTTCATCCTGGAACAAGAAGTCTGAGATATTTATTGAGTCGCAAATAACAAATCCTACTGAGAAACTTTTCTACCTGGGAAGGTATACTGATGGGGAAGCTAAAGAAGCTAATAGAGGACTTTTATGCATTCATAAAGAAGAAGCTTTCAGTAAGCCTGAAAGTATATTGAAGGCTAGACTTGGTAATGAGTTCATGGTGGCAAATACTTATGGAAGAAAACTGAGTTAGTAGCCAACGATCCCAAAAAATGATGGTCAAGCACTAGAGGATTTACCTGTTGCAGAACTGTTTCACAATAACGAACGCAACTGATTTCCTTAATGTTTTTAATGATCCTCAAAAAAAAAGCAATACCTTACAGAAGGTATCCCCACCTTTAACTGATAGATGGAATTCAATAGTCCACAACTGGTTCTACGTAAGTGCCGGATACCCCCCATTTTATGCTTTTTGTCAATGCATAGCAGACGAGGCAAAGAAAGTTTGTCATCGAGTATCTTCCTATGGTGCAGTAATGGCAATGATTCAATAGCATAACTCAGCTGCTTCAAAGGGAAAGAAGGAAAGTAAAGCAGAAAGAAACAGATTTGGGGTTAAAAGTCCTGTGGCTAACACCACTGGAGTGAAAGAAGCAGAGGCACAGAAGGATCAAAAGGACAAGGATGACAACAAACAAAACATCAAAATGTCACGTTGTATTTACTGCAAAAAAGAACATAAACTAAACATATGTAAAAAGTTCAACGAGCTTAGCAATAACCAAAAATTAGAATATGTACAGAAGACATTTATCTATATGGTTATTTAAAGTATGGACCTATCATGAAAAACTGCATAAGAAGGAAAACATGTACAGTACTGTATGTAACAGACGTCATCCAACATCTCTTCATTAATAGACTAGTGGAATATCTGGAAAATGTGGCTGTATAAAAATCCTCAGGCATTTTAGAGTCAAAGTTGGTAAATAGGCTTTCCTAGGGTGTTTTTTTGTGCTGAATCCATTTTTGCTGTTTGCCAAGCTGTATCTCGTGCGGTTTTGCTCCTAGCGGACAAAATCCAAGATGGCCACCATTTTTCTAGAAATGAATATTTTGAAGAATTGCTTCAAATATAAAATATATTAATGGATATAATGCATTGCACAAGCTCCTAATGTACATATTGATAATAAAATATGTAAAATGTGTGTCTTTGTGTGTAAATAAAGCATCATAAACAGTGAAAATCCAAGATGGCCGCAGTTTCATTTGATTGTTAATATCTTTGCTTCCGGGAACGATGTATATGATATGCTTTTGTTTTATTCTTGTCCCTTTCTCAACAGTACTCTCTGAAAAGGAGGAACCAACACTGATACCAAAATATCAGGCTCAAGCAGGATTTATTGAGATGATTCATGTGACTTTGAGACTGAGAGGTGATATACTGGAACATCCCATGTACAAGGGATTTGTTGTCAATGAAGATGAAATGATATCCTGCGTCCCAAGTAGCCTTTTTATGTTTCTTCGGTTGATGTTTGGTGGACAGAGTCTTTTGGAAGCAGACCCAGACGACGTAGCAGACGATACAAAACAGGATGACAGTCAAGCAAAAGTTCTTAGTATTGCACAAGACTTGGTTTACAACGTCACTGGAGGTAAGCACTGGACTCCTAAACATCTTGGGCTTGCCAGCACTTTGCACCAGGCTACACGGTCTAAAAAACTTGTTGAACTATTTCACAAAGCTGGACACATCATAAGTTACCCGAAACTACTGCAGGTTGACACATCCCTGGCTGAGAGTACACTGAAAACAATGGATCCAAAAACAGAAGCAGTGATTCCACCAAACTTTGTACCAAACAGATTCGTGCACTTCACGTGTGACAATATTGACATCAACGACAACAGTTTTGATGGTAAAAACAGCTTCCATGCCACACAGATCGCTGGATGGCAGAGGTCTCGAAGCGGACATAGGACTGAAGGACCTTCGACCTTCCCCAAACACGAGTCTGAAAGTTCCCGAAGTCATGGATCAACTTTCACCTGCTGCAGTGGTGACAGGAAGACTAGAACCTAGAGCAACTGAGGGCATCAACAAAGAATGGTACAATGAATCAAATGATGACAATCCATCAGCAGCTCAAGCCATTGCCAAGGACATGGCCTTTTTCCTGAAACGACAAGATGTGGACATCAAGACAGGCTGGACACATTTTAACCAAAGCAACTGTAGCGCCAATCCTGAAATGACGAGTGTTGGTTACATACCAATTATCCAGGCCCCAGCCCATGAACTTGACACTCTCCATACGGTGGTTCAGAGATGCAAACACATTGCAACACAACTTGGACAACACCATGTCGTACTTACAGTTGACAAAGCCCTTTATTGTAAGCTGATGGAGCTCAAGTGGGCAAAGGACGAATACCAGGACTTCCTGATCGTCAGAATTGGCGGGTTGCACATATCGCTGAACTTTCTGAAGGTCCTTGGGAAACATGTTCAATCATCTGGTCTACTGGAGGCTTTAGTTGAAAGCAAAATCCTTGGTCCTGGTACAGCAGAACAAGTCCTCACGGGCAAAGGCAAGTCATACTCCAAAGCAATGCGAGCACATAAGCTAACCATCCAGGCCATGTGGAGAATCCTGATGCCAAAACTCCTGACCTTCATCCAAAACGAAGCACAAGGGTTGAGGGCTGAAATAGAGGCAAAAGCAAACAGCGAAGACATTGAAGAACTGTTATTGCATCACTGGTGCCAACGCGAATGTCCCTACCCCCAGTCCCAGACTCACGTGTGGAACTGATCACCTGCAACTGCGCCAACCGATGTATGAGTGCACGTTGCAAATGTAAAAAGTCCCACTTGCGTTGTATAGCAGCATGCAAATGTAGAACATCCGATGACGATTGTAGCAATGTCGAAGCCCAACAATGACACTGTGTAAAACACACTGCCACTATGCCTGTTCATCAATTTGCAATCTGCAACTTGTAATATAAATGTGTTGTCAGCCATCCTGGATTTATGTTTATGTTTATTACTTAATTAAGAGAAAAGTAATATCAATAAACTAATTAATGTACAATGACTTTATAGTGGATTTTAATAAGATTTTACGGTCGTCATAATGATATACGGACGAGGCACCACTTGTAAAAATGATGCTTTTGAGTTTAAGGCGGCCATCTTGGATTTACCCGTCTGATGGTGTCAGCTTGAGAGATACAGCTTGGCAAACAGCAAAAATGGATTCTGCACAAAAAAACACCCTAGAAAAGCTTATTTTCCAACTTTGACTCCAAAATGCCTGGAGTTGTCCAAATACCTGAAAACCGGACTTGACTATAACCCCTACTTGAAAGAATAAGAGAGAAGAAAACTGATAAATTAGAACAATCCAAGACAACTTTGCAAAATGCTGTCTCCAATAGAACTAAAGTCAACAATTCATTCATAGGAGGTACACACAGCATGACTGTTCCAGTGCAGCTGTACCAAAACAGTAATGTGTCAAAGAGAGTCTTGGTTTATGACTTATTAGACCATAAGTCTGACATCTGCTTTATCAAAGGACTACTCTAAGCAAAGTTAAAGCAACAGGACCACAGGTACATCTCCAGTTAGCTACAGTGATGGGAGAAGATACTGTGCATTGTACCAAAGTACGAGGGCTTGTGGTAAAGGGAGTATATGAATAGAAAGAAGTGCTGTTTCCCTATACATACTCTAGAGAGCATTTACCAGCCAGACAAGATCAGATACCAAGACCCGAAACTGCAAAATATTGGCCACACTGAACAGAATAGCAGATACACTGATGCCATAAGACTCTAATACAGAAATTGGTCTGATCATAGGACTTAGCTGTACTAAAACGCTGAAACCAAAGGAAATTATCCCAGGAAATGAAAACGATCCTTTTGCTACAAGGACAGAGTTAGGATGGCGTATAATAGGAAGAGTCTATGGTGACAGAAGTACAGCAGATGGCATTGTACAGGTACACAGAACTGTGGCCCAAGAGGTAGTCATCAATAATGAAAAGAAAGTTAGTTTCCTTATTGTTCCAACTCAAGGAAGTTATCAACCCTCAGCAGGTCAAGAAATGTTTGAGGTGGACAGATAACGTTCCCATCTCTTATGAAGACAAACTTTTCATGACGAAAATTAAAGAGGGAGTATACAGGCCAGAAGAAGAACATTATGAGATGCCACTTCCTCTCAAGAATGAAAATGTCAGAACTAAAAAAGTAAAGACTTAGTTGTTTACAGACTAGACAGATTGAAAAGATAACTCAAAAATGACAAGAAATATTATCAAGATTACAGTTAGGTATGTGAAGTCCGTGCAAGATATGATAACCCACAGGTATGTAGAAGCGTTCTATCAAAGTGGTTTGCAAAAGCAAGTGGGTTTGTCTGGTACATGCCTCATTATGGGGTGTATCATCCAAAGAAAACAGGCAAAGTAAGAGTTGTATTTGACTGTAGTGCTAGCCACAAGAAACAGTCACTAAATAGTCATGTATAACATGGACCAGACCTCACAAATAGTCTCATTGGATTGCTATACAGATTTTGCCAAGAAGAGGTAGCATCTGTATGTGATATTTCTGCAATGTATCATCAGGCGCATGTGTCTCCTGAACATAAAGATTTGCTAAGATTTTTGTGGTGGAAAAAATAGAAATCTGGAAAAAGAAGTGATCGAATATAAAATTATTGTACACTTGTCTGGAGCTGCTTCATCACCAATGTTGCAAATTTCACATTAAAGAAAATAGCTATGATAATGAGCTTGATTTAGGATCTGATGCAGATAATTTTGTCAAAAAAAAGTTTTTATGTAGATGGGGGGTTAAAGTCTGTACCCACAGCAGCTGAAGCTATCCAACTGATTAATAGAAGTAAGGCAATGTGCATGAAAGGAGGCTTCAAGTTTCATAAGTTTTTGTCCAACAGCAAGGAAGTACTGGCAGCCATCAGTCCAGAAGAAATTGCAGGAAGAATCAAGATCTAATATCTCAGCAAGGACTCACTGCGACAAAGCTCAGGTGCATTGCGCACTTGTAATGCAAAATCAAGAGTAGCACCCCTTAGTGCCATCACTATTCCAAGGTTAGAGCTGCAGCAGTTATGTCCGTGTGAGTTCACACAGTTCTGAGAAGACAGCTGAATCACTAAAATGTCTAAGAAGTATTTTGGATGGATGGCAAAGTAGTACTAAGCTATATCTGTAGTGATGCTATGATATTTCATGTGTATTTAGCAAACAGAGTCAAGTAAATAAGAGATCAAACATCTCCAGCACATTGGAAGTATGTTGAAATAGAAAAAAATCCAGCTGACAATGCATAGCGAGGCATGCCAGTTAAAGCCATGATCAACGATTCTAAATGGTGGAATGGGACAGACTTTCTTTGGCAACCGCTTGGCACAGCTCAGACATCAGTAGAAGACCTCATTGATGCCGAAGATGAACCTGAAGTGAAGAAAGTTGTATCATGTCTCACAGAAGTTCAAGAGCTATCGTCTTTTCTAGAAAGACCAAAATATTCTCAGGCTGGCATCATGCTACCAAAGATTCTACACCATGCCTCAGACTTCAGAAAAAAAAAAATCAAAGGCAAAGAGCAAAATAAACAAAATGTTAAAACAGCTAAACAGAAATTTGTCAAGTCTAAGAATATTCCTGTGACTGCAGCAGAACTGAAAGAAGCTGAAAATGAGATACTGCAACAACTTCAGGCACAAGCATTTTCAGAATTAAAAAAAAAAAAAAAGAGCATTGATGAACAAAGCTAAAAAGGAAAAGTTGATCTGCGGTGTTCAAAGAAAGAAGATAAATGTCCTAAGATCCGTTAATAGAAGATGACATCATCAGTCTAGGTGGAAGGATCAGTAGAGCAAATATGCACAAAGACAGAAAGCACCCAGCCATATTACCAGAGAAATCTCACATGACCTATCCTTTGATATGCTACTACCATAAAAAGAAAGTACAGCATCAAGGTAGGGGTTTTACACTAAATGAGATTAGAGCGACAGAAATCAAGAGTGAGAACAGTGGAAATGAGTTATCTGAGGGGAGCATGTGGAGTCACATGGAGAGACAGACTGACAAATGAGGAAGTGTAGGAGCGTTGTGGTGTGGATGTGGATGTGATAGGAAACTTTAGGGGAAACATAATGAGGCGGTTTGGCCAGGTGGAGAGGATGGAGAATGAGAGACTGACGAGGAGAGTTTATATGAGTGAGGTGGAGGGTGGGAGAGGGAGGGGGAGGTCAAGGACGAGATGAAGGGATGGAGTGGAGAGGTATATGAGAGAGGGAGGCGGGGGTGAGCTGGGAGCAGGGCAGTGAAATGGAGGGGGGAAGGGCGACATGGAGGCGATTTGTTTGTGGCCACCTCTTACGGGATTAACGCGTCTGTCAATATGTAGATAGATAGATTGATTAGAGGGTCTGGGTATTGGATCAGAGGAGTATCTTTTTTAGAAAGTAAGCACATATTCAGGTGTACCATTTGTATAAAGGTTTGGGAAGTACACAAGAACAAAAGATGGGAGATCTTCCTACAGACAGATTAGAACCTACTGCTCCTTCTGTTAATTCTGCTGTTTACTTCTTTTGACCCTTTTTGTAATGAAGGACGTAAAGAATTGAAGATATGGTATATTGTTTAATTGTATGACTTTATGTGCAGTTCCCTTAGAAGCAGCCAACTCTTTGAACACAGACTCATTTATCAATGCCATAGTTTCATAGGACTAAGGGGACCTGTACTTCAGTTGACATCTGATCAGGGTACAAACTTTGTTAGTGCTAGGAATGCTTTGGTGACTTTAAAAGAAATGGATAAAAAATGAGAACAGAATTATTAAAAGATCATTGTGACTGGATAGAAATGAATGTACCATATGCAAGTCATATGGATGGTGTATGTGAGAGACAAATACGTACAGTAAGAAATGTACTTTTAGTATTGTTTGATTAGCATGGGTCTCAGGTAGATGATGAACCTTTAAGAACTTTCATGATAAAAGCAGAATCAATAGTAAATGGTCGTCCTCTAACTGTAGACACATTGAACTCTCCTGAGCACATAAGACCACTGACGCCCATTATGTTAGTGACCATGAAATTTAAAGTCGTACTAACTCCTCCAGGCAGCTATGAGAGAGTAGATACGTATTCAAGAAAGAGATGACAAAGGGTGTAGTACGTAGCAAATGAGTTTTGGTCAAGGTGGAAAAAGAGGGTTCTTGCAATCTCTCCAATTATGAAATCATAGAAATCTGCAAAAAAAAATGACATAATAATTGTAAAAGATCATACTTTGACAAGAAATAATTGGAAAGAGGGAAGAACAGTAGAAGCATCTACTGTTGAAGATGACCATGTGAAAAATGTAAAAGTAATGATGTCAGACTCAAATAACCAAGGTAAACGTACTCAAGCCATCACCTTCATTGCAAGATCAATTCACAAACTAATATTGCTAGCTGAAGCAAAGTGAGACAGGGATTTCCCTACCAAAGTGCCTACTTAAGTACTAAAACTGTGTCAAAGAATTTTTTTTCCTCATAGTATTAGTATTAATTTTCTACTCTTGTACTCATTGAGATGGAAGGTAAATAGGTCTCACAATTTAGGGCAGCCATGTTAATATCATATTCATTATATATATATATATATATATATATATATATATATATATATATATATATATATATATATATATATATATATATATACTGATTAATTAAGTATAAAATAATTTGAAGTTTAGTAGCACAGTGCATAAAGTGTCAATTCTTTTCCATTTTTGTTACATGTAAACAAATGCAGATTTGTTTCGTGCGAACGGGCCACCATGTTGTTATCATAACAAACACCACATCTCAGGGGCCAAACTAAGAGGTGACCGAGGTACGGTATTATATTTCATTATATCTGTGTTATCTTGTGATGTAGGCTTGTAGTGAAAATCATAGATGATGTATCATAATGTTATGACATAACTGAAGAACTAAGACATTAAATGCTTGAGTTTGTTTCTTAGACAAAGAATTATTATTATTCAATTTAACGGGATTGAACAGGATTGAACGGGAATCAAATGGAAAGAGAAAATGAACTGGAGTAGAAGAAATAATATGCCAAGAAAACATCTTGGTGATTTCCCTGTAAAGCCCCTTCTGCCTTGGCCACCGATAAATTTCCTGCTCAAGCCTAACACAACGCAACATGTATTATATATATATATATATATATATATATATATATATATATATATGTGTGTGTGTGTGTGTGTGTGTGTGTATAAAGAATACCAGCAAGAGAGTTTACCATGCTTACCAGACTAAGCTCCTGGAGCCAGTTGTTGATCCGATCGTGTTTGTCCCTGCGGTCCACTCCTCTTGCCTGAATATCAAACTGTTGTTGAACCAAAAGGATATGTTAAAGACGATGGTGTCTGGTATGTTAAAGACGATGGTGTCTTGGCATGTTTACAGCACCACTGCTGGAAAGTAAGAACAGTAATAGCTCAAGCCTCGTCGTCGTGATCTCTCTCTCTCTCTCTCTCTCTCTGCATCAGACTCAACGCACCAAGGTTAATAAAAAAAAATGAGTAATATAATCATATGGTGCAATACACACGGAGAGAAGACGAGAAAGTATTGTATTTCCTTATAATATTACCGATCTGATAGTCTCCTGAGTCGGTTGAAAACGATAATAATACGGTTTTTATTCAGATGTTTTCTGTTTCTGTTTCCCTTTGTTACTGTGTCTCTCTGCCCCTCTGTCTCTGTCTATCTGTCCGTCCGGCTGTCTGTCCGTCTGTCTGTCTGTCTGTCTATCTGTCTGTCTGTCTATCTGTCTGTCTGTCTGTCTCTCTGTCTGTCTGTTTCTCTGTCTGTCTGTCTCTGTCTGTCTAATCTGTCTCTCTCTCTCTGGATAGTAAATGTAAACAACAGGTCAGCACTGTGTTCATCAGCAATACTTCCTAACGATAAAGTCAATTATTATTGTAATGCACAGCGAAAGGACCAACAATGATTTGCTTATATTTTTGGTAGTGGTGTGGTAGTGTGGTGTGGTGTGGTAGTGTGATGTGGTGTAGTTTGGTGTGGTATGATGTGGTATGGTATGGCGCCGTGTGGTGTGATGTGGTGCGATACGGTGTGGTATGGTGTGGTGTGCTTTGGTATGTGTGGTATGGTATGGTGTGGTCTAGTGTGGACTGGTGTGGAGTAGTGTGGACTGGTGTTGTGTGGTATGGTGTGGTATGATAAGGTATGGCATGGTCTGGTGCTGTGTGGTACGCTGTGGTGTGGTATGGCGTGGTAGGGTTTGGGGTGGGATGGTGCAGTATGTTGTGGTTTGGTATGGTGTGGTGTGCTGTGGTGTGTTGTGCTGTGGTACAGTGTAGCCTAGTATGATTTGGTATGGTGTGGTGTGGTGTGGTAAGTTGTGATATGGTGTGGTATGGTGAGGTATGGTGTGGCGTGGTGTGGTATTGTGTGGTGTGATATGATGTGATACGGTGTGGTATGGTGTTTTATGGTATGGTGCCTTGTGGTGTGGTGTGATGCGGCTTGGTATGGTGTGGTATGATGTGGTGTGGTATGGTATGGTGTTGTGTGGTATGGTGTTGTATGCCATGGTATGGTGTACTGTGGTATGGTGTGGTGTGATGGTGTGGCGTGGTATGGAATGGTGTGCTTTGGTGTGATGTGGTATGGTATGCTGTGGTATGCTGCGGTATGCTATGGTATGGTGCGATGTGGTATGGTGTGGTGTGGTGTGGTATGGTGTGGTGTGGTATGGTGTGGTGTGGTATGGTGCAGTGTGGTATAGTATGGTGTGGTGGTGTGGCATGGCGTGGTACAATGTGGAACGGTATGGTAGGATGTGGTATGGGGTGGTGTGGTGTGCTATGGTGAGGCATGGTGTGGTAATGGTGTTTTTTTTTTTTTTTTTTACGCAGTGAAAGAGGAATCAAAGGCAATAAGTCCGTAAGATTGTTCCCTCCAGGAAAAAAGCAAAAACAAGGAAACAGAGAGTCAAACTCAAGATCTGTTCATTTCAAGATGCCTGGACATAGTGCGTTTGAAAAACTGGAGAACATAGTCAGTAGGAAATGCAGATATAGGAAGACAGTTCCAGAGATGATCTGTTGCATACATGAAGGACTGGGGGTAATGTTTAATTCTAGCATTGGAGAATTGGACAGATAGGGATCGAAGTTTGTTGCTAGACGAGTGCCATGCGCTCGTCATAGTGGTGGCGGGATGCAAGCAGACAGTTCTGAGGAGCACTAGCTGTTGAAGTAGCAATAGAAAAAGATAAGGATGCAACAGTGCAGTCATCAGTCATCAGTGCATGAGTGAATAGAGCTAGATGTATAGCTTAAAAGGCCATTGATGACTAGAGCGATGAGAGTTGGTGGTATCAGAGAACCTTGAGGAACACTACTATTGATAGCTCTAGAAGAAGAATGATCGCCGTCTACAACAACGGCTATAGAACGACCAGATAGGAAACTAAAAATGAAGGAAGTGATAGAAGGATAGAAACCATAAGCGGGCATTTTAGAATTTAAAGATTTATGCCAGACCCGATTGAACGCCTTTGAGATCTCAAGTGCAATGGCAAAGCTTTCGCCAAAGTCCAGAAAGGACGATGACCAGGAGTCTGAAAGTAGATGAGAAAGTTGCCCACGAAGTGTCCCTCGCGGAACCAATTCCAACGATCAGATAGAAGGTTGTGATAGTAGAAGTGATTATTATTGTTTTTTTTTTAAATACAGGATGTTAAAGAAGTCAAGCAGTAGTTAGAGGGCTGGAAATGATCACCCTTCTTTGGAACGGGCTGAATGACAGCGAACTTCCAGCAAGATGGAAAGGTACAAATTGTTAGACATACACAAAAGTGTTTACCTTGGTAAGGTTTAAGCACAGAAGCACATTTCTTAAGGACAACAGAAGGGACCTCATCAGACCAACATGCCTTGTTAGCATCGAGGCCAGTGATGGCAGAAAATATATCAGTTGAAGAAATTTTAATGTCAGAAATAATCAAGTTAGATGGGGCAAGTGATGGAGGAACAGCACCGGCATCATCTAAGGTGGAATTGGAGGAGAAAGTCTGAGTGAAGAAGTCTACTTTATTTGTAAAAGAAAAAGTTACAGAACCATCATACTGCAAAAGAGGAGGGAAGGATGAGGTATAGTTGTTTGAATGGCTTTTGGCGAGGTACCAGAAGGAGCAGGAAGAAACTGAGTTGGAGAGTTCAGAGCATTAAGTAGGAATGAAGTTATTTATAGCAGAGCGAAGAACAGATTTATCACGATTCTGAGCAGAAACATAAAAGAGATGAGATCCAAGGGTGGATTGACTCCCATACCTTTTATAGGCCATCTCCGTGTTATGGACAGCATCAGAACAATCGCGATTAAACCATGTTTATTTTTCATTATTCATAGGATAAGAGAATGGAATGTATGTTCCCGTGCCCAAGAGAATAGCCATCGTAATGTGTGAGGCACACTCAGATGGCTATCAGCCATGAAAACAATAATTATTCCAGAGAAAAACAAAGAACTACTGCCTGAGGGCCTCCCAATCAGGAGCCCCAATGCGCCACAGCTGCTGGCCCTTGGGAAAGTCCACAGGCCTTACTGGAGTGATAGGACAGGTTATGGTGATAAGGTTGTGATTGAAGGGGTCGAATGGAGAGAAATGATTAAATGCATAAGCAAAGGAATTAGTTGTAAGGAAGAGGTCAAGACAGTGAGGGATACGGTTAGGGTGCTGCGCACCCGAAAACAATAATCGGTAGCCCCCGTTGTAGTTGAAGCCAAGGGAAGGATAGACCGGGCGAACGAACACGGCATCGCCCCCTATCCCACCCCCATCCCGCCGCACTCCACCCCTCCCTACCTAAACCCTCTCTAAATGTTGCAGTGTAGGTTTGTAACAATCGTGGTTGTCGATGTTACGTTGTGGCCATGTCTATACGATTTAATTTTTGCGTGCACTATCATTAGCTTTAATAACATACCATGGAGTGATGTGCAGTAATGTGTTACTAGCTAGGATATGAACGTGGAGAAGCAATGTGATGTAAGTAAAGGCAAAAGAATGAAAAAAGCAGAGTGGGTATAATATCATTGCACTTTGATAATATATTCATACTGACATCGAGTAAATAATATTCACATTTCAAGTGTATGAAACTATTTCACCCATATTCACCATAACATGTCTGTCACTCCACTCCGCACCACCTGCACCCTTTGTTGCCACTTCAGCGTAGTGCGAACCAACAAAACCCAGAACATGAATGAATCTTACATGCTTTGAGCACACACATTATACACCTATATATTGCACATCACTTGGACTACATGATACCATACGGTATAGAAGCGAGTTCGCTGTGGTTTAAATTGGTAGGTGAAATACATCCAGCAAGTTCCAGTGTTAGTGTCACAAGGCCATAAAGTTGTGTATTCATAGTAAATTGTATGGGGTTACAACCTTTGTATGCAGTCTGTCCTTACAGAAAACAGATTGTCATTTACCACACGCGACTCAAGGACTTATATGCAAGACATGGAAGACTTATTTTGCTCTAGGCATTACTGCAGCAGCCAAACAATATTATTTCTCATGGGACTAGCCCTTTAACCGTTTGCTGTAGACATGGAAGACTTATTTTGCTCTAGGCATTACTGCAGCAGCCAAACAAAATTATTTCTCATGCTACTACCCGTGTAACCGTTTGCTGTAGAGTAACATGATCCCACAGTGCAGTCATTACAGTTACACATGTTGATGTAATTATTACTATGATTAGGATGAAGGGTACGGTGATGGGGGAAGTGGTACCTGATTCAGTAAATAACAGGACTGTAGTCCTCATTTTTAGATCGAATGGCTTTGCACTGACATTGTATTTCAGGTCTGTGTGTATGTGTATGTGTGCAACTATGCATCACATGTGTGTGTGTGTGTGTGTGTGTGTGTGTGTGTGTGTGTGTGTGATTCATACCAGAGGATGACTCGATGAAGTCTCATATATAGAGGGAACATTATTCGTAGTGGATTTCGTGTCTATGTAAATATAAATAACCTGAAACATTTTCGTAAGATTGACAACCTGGTGCACTGCCAGATGGTAATAGATATCGTAAATGTGGTTGAAATAGCTTCATACACTTGAAATAGGAATATTACTTACTTGAAGTTAAGAATATATTATTAAAATGCATTAATTTGTACTCACTCAGCTTTTTTCATACTCATGCCTTTATGTGTATCACATTGCTCCTCCAAATTCTTATGCTGTCTGGTAACACATTACTGCACACTACTTCATGGTATGTTATTAGCACTAATGGTAACTCACGTGAATGTTACTTCATGTACACATGGACACAAAGTAATGTTGCCAATCACTAATGTTACAAACCTACCCTGCAATGTTTAGACGGGGATTGGGTAGGGAGGGGTGAGGTGGAGAGGAGCGGGAGGGGGGGGGGAGGCCGTGTTCGTTCGCCCAGTCTTTACCTTGGTTTCAGAAATTAGGGGGGCTTCCGATTATTTCTTTAGGATGTACAAGCTGTTCTAGTCATTAATGATAGAAAAGATATAGGCTTGTTCACCAGGTGGATCAGTGAAAGAGGAGGAAAGCCAGAGGTGGTAGTGAACATTGAAATCACCTAGCATGGAGATTTCAGAGAAAAGAAAAATTGAAAGGCTGTGTTCCATCTTAGAAGTAAGATGGTCAAAGAATTTTTAATAGTCAGTAGAATTAGGGGATAAGTAAACAGCACAGATATAATTTGTCAGAGAATGACAGAATAGCCGAAGCCAGAGAGCAGAGAATTCAGATTATTCAAGTTCAGGAACACAAGAGCAAGATATGTTATTGTGTACATATATTCAACAGTTACCTTGGGCTTTGAACTGAGTATTGAGATGTTAGGAGGATACAGAGAAGAGTTTGCTATCAGTTGCCACAGACAGCTGAGTCTCTGTGAGGAAGAGAAGGTGAGGTTTAGAGGAGATAAGGTGGTGCTCAACGGAGAGGTTAGAGGAAAGGTTGCGAATGTTGCAGAAATGAAGAAGCGAGTCACACAGTTGTCCAGGCACCTCGCTTGGTCGTATCCGGGAAAGGAGAGGATGACTGGGGCTTTAATGGTCTTCCCCCCCCCTCCCCCAGGGACTCCGAGGTTTGGTGTGGCATGTTTTGGTATGTTTTAATTTGTGGTATGGTATAGTGTGTAATGGTGTGGTATGGTTTAGTGGTATGATTTGGTGTGACATGGTGTGGTGTAGTATGGTATATGGTTTTGTATCATATGGTGTAGTATGATGTGCTGTGGAATAGTGTAGTGTGGAATGGTGTGGTGTGGTAAGGCGTGGTATGGTATGGTCTGGTGTGTTATGCTGTAGTGTGATTTGGTGTGGTGTGGTATGTCATGGTGTGGTATGGTTTGGAGTGATGTGGTATGGTGTGGAGTGGTGTGGTATGGTGTTGTGTGGTATGGTGTGGTGTGGTATGGTGTGGTGTGGTAAGATTAGGAGTGATATGGTGTGGTGTGGTGTGGTGTGGTGTGTTATGGTGTGGTTTGCTATATTGTTGTATGGTGTGATGTGATGCACAGTAATGTATGGTTGGTGTGGTGTATGCAGTAATGTTTGTTATGGTGTGATATGTTACGGTTGTGGTCACAAACAAGTCAGCACTTCAAAATCTGCTACACAGTCAGAAATTAACCCACCCGACAAACATCTACATATGAATCAGGTTCTGCAGATCGCTTCTTCGTGACTAGGATCTGGAGGTACAGCGAAGGAAAAATAAAAAATCATCAGTCAAGAAATATTATGGACAAAAATCAACAAGTATATACAAAATTTAGCGATTTATAATCACGACTAAAAAGACAATGACGTAATAAGTTCCTAATTTCTTTATGTTATGGAGATTTTTTTTTTTTTTTTTGGGGGGGGAAGGGGAGTCAAAGGATTTCTCGTCATTAAGTTCCCTCTTAACGCCGGGACACTTCCAGTATTGAGTTCCAGGTAATTTAAGGAGATTTTATTCAGGTGATAATGGGTCATAGGAGCCCGAGTGGTAATACAGACTCTACTGACCTCTTTATGGAAGGGACAATTCTGGTAGTATATTCAAGGTCGATTATTTAACTCTGGTATTTTATTCCACGTTACCCCAGACAGTTTTAGTCAGGTGAGAGTGAGTTATAGGAGCATGAAGGCGTTTATACTGCTTTCAGATTTGAGAAGAAGTAAAAAATTTCATTCAGTTGATTCAATAATAACGTCGACAACCTGAAGGGTATATATTTAGTGACTCTCTCTCTCTCTCTCTCTCTCTCTCTCTCTCTCTCTCTCTCATGACATGTTTATTCCACAGTGCAAGGTGTCTTCGAAAATTGATAAGATGGAAACGAATAATTCTGAAACGGGTTGTCAGTCGAAATTATTCCCTCTGTCGCACTGGCTGTCTCTGTCTCTCCTTGTCTCTCTGGATGTCTGCCTGCCTCTCTGTCTCTCTGAATGTCTCTGTATGTCTCTCTGTCTCTCCAGATGCATCTGGCTGTCTTTCTGACTCTCTGGATATCTCTGTCTGTCTTCCTGGATGTCTCGGTCTGTATTCTTTCTCCTTGGATGTCTCTGTCTATCTGTCTCTCTGGAAATCCGCCTGTCTTTCTGTCTCTCTGGATGTCTCTGTGTTTCTCTCTCTTTTGATATCTCTGTTTTTCTCTCTCTGGATGTCTCTGGATGTCCTCATATATATATATCTCATACACTTCAGTTTATTTTTATCCATGACTGTTTTGCTTTAAGTAAACGGGATGTAGTTTTTTACATTTTGTGTTTAATATTTAAATATATTGCCTTCGTCATTATCGTCATCTTCATCACCAATATCCTTTTTCTCTTCCTCCTCCTCCCCATCATCATCATCATCATCATCCCTCCTCTCCCTCTTCTCTTCCTCCTTCTCCTCCTCATCTTCCTCCTCCTCCTCCTCTGCATCATCATCGTCGTCGTCGTGGTTATCATTCCAAACTTATCTCGCAACTAGAAATGGATGAGGTTTAAACTTACCTATTAATTATTATAATTTGTTAAGCCTTCCTTAACCCTGATCGATTATTTCACACCTGTCGCTAAGGGCATGGTTTATGATAGTAGTGTGTGTGTGTGTGTGTGTGTGTGTGTGTGTGTGTGTGTGTGTGTGTGTGTGTGTGTGTGTGTGTGTGTGTGTGTGCGTGCGTGCGTGTGTGTGTGTGTGTGTGTGTGTGTGTGTGTGTGTGTGTGTGTGTGTGTGTGTGTGTGTGTGTGTGTGTGTGTGTGTTTCATATTTTTGTCATTAAATTCAAGCCTTCACTCCGCCATTACTACCTGACATACATTACCTGTCTTCACAGATTGTACTCTCGCTGCACCACAAACCATCATCATCAGAGTCTGTCCAGCTCAGTCAACCTCTTCTGCACAAAGAGTATATTTACTAGAGTTCTTATAACGTTCGATTTAATTATTCATTCATTGATTTCATCATTCTTGTTTATGTTATTGGTGTACGTGTTGTTGTTGCTGTTCTTCTTCCTTTCCCCTTCATTATTTCTTCTTCTTCGTCATATTATTATTATTATTATTATTATTATTATTATTATTATTATTATTTTATGTGTACAGTTAGAGTAGTTTTAGAATAGCGTCGGAC
>NC_136972.1:7826682-7831682 GCF_032717465.1 Coenobita brevimanus | reverse complement strand
CGTGCTTTACACCCACATCTACACTGAAGGATTTGGATTTGCCCCCACCTATGGACACATGAGCATTCATTTTGCCATGTAGGCTCTTTAGGATGGTAAGAAATTTGTTTGGAACTCCAAAAATTTGGAAGAGCATTCCATAAAAGTTCTCTGTTGACAAAGTCAAAGGCTTTTACAAGATCATTGAAAGCAGTATATAAGTCACAATTCTGCTCGTGATATCTCTCTTGTATCTGTCGGGCAACAAAGATCATATCATATGTAATTCGTTCCTTCTGAAAACCATATTGTGTTTCAGGGAGTACTGATTCAGTCACATGTTTTTTCAGTCTGGATAACATTATCTTGGCTAGAACTTTACTGTCACTAACAGCGAGGGAGATGCCTCTGCTGGTGTCACAATTTGGTCCCCTTTCTTGTTGTAGATGGTTTCAGTATCAGAAGTAGGCCATTCAGATGGAATTTGTTATTGGTTCCATATATTCAGTATGAGAATATGGAGGCACTGGTGAAGAAACTGGCCACCCTCTTGGATCAGTTCAGATGGTATGCCACCAAGGCCAGGGCTGTCGTTATATTTTGGGGATCGGATGGCCTGAACAGTTTCTGAAAGTGTAGGTGGGGAATCGAGGTCTACCATTTGAGGGATATTTGGGGTGTTATCAAGGATATTGTGCTCCACCGGGTTTCTTCTATACAGTAAGGTGTTAAAGTGTTGCACTTGTCTTTCAAGATCTCTCCTTCGGCTGGTCAAACAGGGTTTATGTTGTGTTTCGTAGGCTTATAGATGTTTTTACGGACTTGAAGAACCACTGTTGGTCAATAATATCAGCCAGTCTTTGCAGCTCTTTTGCTTGCTCAGTCCACCATTTGTTTTCCATGTCACGCACTTTTCTCTGGATTTCACATCTGTGATTCTGGAATTCAGTTTTTAGGGTTAAGGAGCTGGGATGAGCCAACCAGTTGTTATGTGCTCCATTCTTCATTGCAAGAAGGTCATGTATGTCCTCAGCATTTTCATCAAACAAGTCTTTATGGTGGCGAGTGGAGAAGCCTAGTGTTTCTCCTGCAGTGCTGTGGAGCAGTGTCATAATGTTT
The DNA here is from genome assembly GCF_032717465.1 of Coenobita brevimanus. Classification (NCBI taxonomy): domain Eukaryota; kingdom Metazoa; phylum Arthropoda; class Malacostraca; order Decapoda; family Coenobitidae; genus Coenobita; species Coenobita brevimanus. Next base: position 7,830,584 of record NC_136972.1, on the reverse strand, counting down.
AGCCAATTTGTATCTAGGTTTGTTGCATTCTTGTTTGGATCAAGTGGTGGGCATTGAGATTTTTGTAACAGTGCTGCAGAAGGTAGCCACATCCTTTAAGCTAATTCAGTTCAGTTTCCTGATGGGTGGTCTGTGGCCCATTTGTGGATGTATGACTAAATGAAGTTTGGTGACTATTAGGTTATGGTCTGTTGTGCACTCAGCACCACTCATAGTTCGGGTTATAAGAACTTTTCTTCGATCTCACTGCTTTGCAATGATATAGTCAATTAGGTGCCAGTGTCTAGATCGTGGTTGCATCCATGAGGTCTTGTGTAGTCTAAGGCCATTGTTGTTCATATTACCAACACAATGGCAGCCCATAACGCCAGGACAAAGATTATTATCTTTTCCTACTCTGGCATTAAATTCTCCAAGTAAGATCAGTTTGTCATTAGGCGGTATTGAACGAATGGTGGCAGAGATTCATAGAAGGAATCTGATGGTTTTCTTAGAAACAAGCATTGAGGTATTGGCACTGATGAGTGTTGCATATCAGCCTTTAGAAAGTGGTATATGCCAAGGCATCAGCCTAACTGATATGTCCATAGTTGTTTCTTGGCTATTCTGTAGAAGGTTGGTTTGAACCACAAAGCCAATACCATGGTTTCTTTTTACAATGAGTATTCCCTCCAGAAATAGGTATACCATTCTCCTGCTTCTTTAGGTTGCTCCATCCTGAGAGGCGAGTCTCAGACAAGGCACCAATGTCAATTTTATATCTTTTCGGTTCATGGGCACTAATGGCAGTTCTACAGCGTGGTCTTGTGTCATCGTCGGTATCAAGTAAGGTTCGTATATTCCAGGTAACAAGAGTCAGAGGAATCCTTTTGGTTTATCGACTGCAGTGTGAGATGCCTTGACAGATGCTGTTATCTGCTCAGGTGGTGTAGAGCAGCAAATGTTTAGGTTACCTTTTCTAAACCCCTCCCCATCAGGGTAAGCAGTTGGGCATCCGTTTCTGGCTGCTTTGTCACACTGGATGCTGCCAAAGACATGACCTGCTCCTATGCCATGATGCCAGTGACCACTGGGCCAATGCCGCATATATGCAAGACTTGTACTTGCGACTTCGAGCCACATGCATGACCTGTCACTGTCACCATATCCTGTCGCCATTGTTGTTTGTTTTTGTTTTAGTGAAGGATAAGATGGGAGGTGAGTATAGCAGTGGGTTGTGTAATGAATGTATTTGGAGTGATGATGGTGTGCAGAGTGCAGTCCTTAACACCATTTGACTTGGCCCTTCCCATCATGCGAGTGTGGCATGAACATTCACGACGACCATCTACTGAGCAGGGTTGCAGAAGACTGTGAGGAGTTCTGTTTGTCGAGTCCAGCATTATGTGGGACTCCACTCACGAATTTTTCGTTCGGAGTATACTCCCGTAGCCTGCACCCAACCAAGGGCAATCCACGAGGCAATGGACCTGGGAACACTTAGTCTAACCCCTCACTGATGGCCTCTCCAGCATGGGTAACCCTGCCCTCCTGCTGAGTCCTGGGAGGGATCTCTCTCCACTGGTACGGCCCACTAGTTTAACAGGGTATGCAAGCCCCCCACCACGACAAGATGGTTCCCGTGGATGGACACACACACACACACACACACACACACACACACACACACACACACACACACACACACACACACACACACACACACAAACGAAAATTCGGCTTATATTCCTAAAGACAAGTAATTTTGAGGTAACTGCTATGTCAGGGAAACTAAATCATGTAGCATACACTAATACCATTAAAAACTGACCTTCCTTTAACTGCCATCAATACCAGTCTCTTACGTTCCCTTCCCTCCACCCCCTCCTCTCTCTTCCCTCCCTGACTTCTCCCCATCTCTCTCTCCTGTCTTCCTCCTTTCGTTCCTTCACTCCTTCCCACCACTACATCAAGTCACTCTTCCGTTGTTTCCCTCCCTCTCCTCCTTCTAATACCTTTCACTTCTCCTCTCCTACCTTACTTGTGTCTCTCCCCCTTTCTTCCATCCACTTTCTTCCCTCCCTCTGTCTCCCCTCCCTCTCTTTCTCTCTCTTCCTCGTCCCTCCTTCTCTCTCCGTTCCCAGCGGGTTTGCAACATGAGTGAGTTAGCACATCCTGCAGCCTGAGACTCACTCCATTAATAAGTCAGCATCTTCAGCACTCTCTCCTCCCCCTCTCCACCCCTCTTTCCCTCTCCCCTCTCTCTTATCCCTCTCTCCTTCCTGTTATACCTCTCCGTCCTCTTTCCTTCCCCTTTCCTCCTTAACCTCTCCCTCTTTTCTCCGTTTTTCTCCTCCGTCGCTCATCTCCACTTTTCTCTTCCTCCCCCATCTCCTCCTGCCATTCCCTCTTCCGTTCCCTTCCTCCTTATCTCTTCGTTTCCTTCCTCACCTTGCATCTCTTGTAACTCCTTTCCTCATTCTCCCCCGCCTCCCTCCTCTCTTTCTTTCATATTTCCTCCACTCCTCCCCCTCCCTCCTCCTTCCCTCTATCCTTCTCCCTCTTCTTTTCCCTTTTGCTTGCGTCTCCCCTTCCGGTTAGGGATATAATCACTTGTTCGTTCACCTATGTGTCTGTCCATCTAGCTATCCAACCATCCATCTGTCCTTCAGTATATCTATCTCTCAGTCTAATTTCTATGTCTATCTCTGTGGCTTATATTCTCGTCGGTTAAGGAAGCTTCCTAACACCCTTTTGTATGCGATTTATTTTGCTTACTACACTTACTGTCCAATTCTGAGTTACATAATTCTTTCCTATATCTCGATACTCTGCATAAGAAAAAACGTATGTAAGGATATTAATCACCCTTATCCAAAATTAAATTTCTTTCATTGCATTTTCTTCCTTTCCCTCCCGTTCCCTTCGTTTTCTTTCCCTTCCCTTCCCTTCCCTTCCCTTCCCTTCCCTTCTCTCCCACTCTCTTTCCATTCCTTTCCTTTCCTTCCCTTCCCTTCCCTTCCCCTTCCTTTCTCTCCCCTTCCCTTTCCTCCCCTTCCCTTCCTTTCCCTTCCCTTCCCTTCCCTCCCAAAAGCTTTCCATTCCTTTCCTTTCCTTTCCTTCCTTTCCCTATTTTTCCTTACCGTTTCTTACCCTTCCATTTCCTACTGTTCCTTGCTGCACCTTACACTACTCTTTCCTTCCCTACGATATACTCCCCTCCCCTCCTCCTCCTCCTTCCCCTCCCCTCCCCTCTCCAACCCTCTCTCCACTTTCCTCTCCTCTCCTCTCCTTCCGTTTCCTTACCCTACCTCACATCAAACAACCACATAATCCAGTCTAGTTCTGAAGGCACTCACCCCACCACAATCCAGCCGCTAGAGGGAGCAGTGTAATGAGCAAAAGTTTGTGTCTGCACGTAGTCGAGAGAGAGGAGGATGCAGAAGAGGACTGGAGACTGAAAGAAGTGAATACAAGATAGAAAATCGGGATAGGAGAAAAGAGGTGATTATTATCTCAAATGATATCCGGACACCAAAGCAAGGATCACTTTACTCAGAGTACACATTAGAGAAAAGGCCAAGACTGAATCCTATAAATACTTAGGCAGGGGTGGAGGGAGAGGTGGATGGAATGGAAAAAGAGAGGGAGAGTGAAACACATAAAAAAAAAAAAATGAACTAAAATGAAAGATAATATACCAGTTGAAAACTACCCTTCATCAACAGATTATGATAGAAAAAAAAAAAAGACAATCTTCTAGGAATACCGCCGGATCCTTTACTCGCTAATTCAGAGAACTGAAATATGTAAAAGACTAAAATTAGAAAATGGGGCGAGATAGGATAAAATGTAGCTAATGCAATACTGACGGCACAATATGAGAGAGAGAGAGAGAGAGAGTAGTTCACAACGACTTCACC
>NC_136972.1:7736682-7821682 GCF_032717465.1 Coenobita brevimanus | reverse complement strand
GAATATTGGTAAAGGAACGTGAGAAGTAGAGGAGGTATAATACTGGACAAAATTTCTCCCAACTCCGCCTGAGACATGATGGTGTGTATTATTGTCCAGGTGGTGAGGGATGATGAGCGCCTTCTTGCCGTGAAGTTCGTAGCTTACAGGACCCCATGAACTGGCGTCATGGCTGGTGCACAAAGCTGCATGGAAGGGGGGAGTGAGATTAAAGGTCATGTTCCCTTCAGGCAGAGGACGTTTTGTGCAATATACTCTGCTTCGCTTCAGATTATTATATTTTATTTTCAGATACAACACACACACACACACACACACACACACACACACACACACACACACATCTTACACTCCTGCTGATGGTGGAGGATTTTACTAAGAAACTAACCGAAGTCAAAGGATAAAATATTTTTGAATTAAGGTTAGTCTATCCCGGGACACCTACGACCAGGATATGATGGATTAACTGTCTGGTATATGTGTGAGTGTGTGTGTGTGTGTGTGTGTGAGAGAGAGAGAGAGAGAGAGAGAGAGAGAGAGAGAGAAAGCATAGGTTAAATCCCTACACCCCTTCATTCCAATTATTATTTTTTCATTACTGCTACATTCAGACGATTTTATCTAACTCAGGATTAAAAGTAGTGAAGGGATTAATCAAGGCATTATCTAGTAGTGAGGGTATTAATTAAAACCTCACCTTATAGTAAGGGAATTATTATAGGCACTATCTAGTAGTGAACGAATGAATTTAGGGTTGATCAAGTGATAAAGGAATTAATTAAGGCTTTATGTAGTAGTGAAGGAATTAAGACTTTATCCAAGAAAGGATTAATTAAGACTGTATCAGATTCTTGTATTATAAACAAATATGGGAAGGCAATTTCTGCTTTTTAAAAAATTAGTAAGAGTGAGTAAGAAGTTAGTGGATGAAGAACTTCAAAGGAATTAAAGTTGAAGTTGGAGGGAACTTAAGAAAATGTTCTGGAAGAAGGAAAGTAGGTTAGACAGGGTGATAAAGAAAGTAGTACGGGAGTGAAAGCACAGATTAACAGTGGAGAGGAAGAAAAAGAGAGTACAAGGTGAGAACACCTTAAGGAATTGGTATACAGAGAGAATGAAAGAAATGCTACTATAGGTGGCTGGGGAATGGCTGGGAAAAGGAGGTAGATGAGAACAAAGGAAGAGATCAATAGGATGGAAGTAGTGGAAGCAAAGAAGAAGGTCATAATGGAGAAAGCCCCAGATACTGATAGAGTGTGTGGTGCAAAGACGAAGCACAGGAGAGTGATAGTAGTAAAATGGATATGGAAAATGTGCAGATTGACCTGGGAGGAAGGTAGAGTCCCGGAGGATTGGAAATCAGGTATAACTATTCCCCTGTACAGATGATAAGGGGGGAAAAGAAGTGTGTGGTAATCACAGGGGCACTGAATGCTTAGTGTAATAGGAAAAGTATATGATAGGATACTTACTGACAGAGTTAGGGGAATAACAGTGGAATTAGTTGAAGAAGAATAGGGAGGTTTCAGGAAGGGAAGAGGTTGTGTTTGTGTATATCAGATATTCAGATAGTCTTTAATGGAAAAGGTTCTAGAGATAGGAGAGAAGTTGTATGCGACTTCCATGGATTTGGAGAAATCATATGGCGGAGTGGATAGACAAGGTATATGGAAAATATGAAGAATATGTAGAGAAAGAAAACTGCAGTACATCCTAAAGAGTATGTATGAGGACCCTAAGGCTGCAGTGTGTGTGGATGGTGAACTGAGTGATTTTTCGATCTGAATTTTGGACTAAAACAGGGATGTGTCATGTCGCCATGGTTGTTCAGTCTGGATAAGGATGGGGAAATAAAATAGATGCAACATAGGACAGTGGATGTTGGAGTGGCCCTAAAGGTAGAAGGAAGTGTAGGGAAGAGTGAAGTTGTGGTTTTCGAGAGAAGTCACAGAAAGCATAGTGAGGTTGGATGAAATGGAAAATGTGAGTGCATTAAGTACTTGGGTAGTGTGTTGAGTATGGATGTTTAGAGGATGAAATGCTTGAAAGGGCGCAACAGGGAGGAGAGGTTGCTGGTTCTTTGAAAGCAGTGATTAGAAATAAGGAAATGAGCCTGGAAGTAAAAAATATCGCTGCATGATAATATTGTGATGCCATCTCCAACATATGTTAGCGAAGCTTGGGCCTTGTTGAAGGACACAAGCAGTGGAAATGAGTTACTTGAGAGAAGTATGTGGAGTTACATGGAGAGAGAGACTGGCAAATGAGGAAGTGAAAGTACATTGTGGTGTGGATGTGAAAGAACGCGTTAGGAGAAATAATTGAGGTGCTTTGGCCATGTGGTGAGGATGGAGAGCGAGAAACTAACGTGGAAACAGAATGTACTGTATGTGAGTGAGGTTGAGGAGGGAGAGGAAGGGGGAGGCTGGGGACGACATGGTGGGATGGAGTGGAAAGGTATTTGAGAGAGGGGTGTGTAAGCGGGGGAAGGACTACAAAATGGTGGAGAACAGGACGACATGGGGGCGATGTGTTTCTGGCTACCCCTTTCGGGATTGTGGCGTTTGGCTGAAGATAGGAAGATAGATGAATTTCCCTGTCCAAATTTTTTATGTGAATATAAAAAAGATGAAGTGACAAAGAATAATTTAATAAACAACGAGGTTACTTAGAGTACTTTTAAAAATTACCTCTGTATCTGACATCCTGAAATAAATAAATGGAAAAAAAATACACACAGGATTGCGAGCCTTGCAGTCCAGTGAATCAGAGGTGTATTAATGACCCAAATCTATGGGTGCACGGTGGTGATTCTAAGCCAGATTCTTGGGTTCATACAGCACCGATTTTTGAGTCAGAGTTTTTGATGATTCTATCCTGGATTCTTGGGTTCAGACAGCATCGACTTTTGAGACAAATGTTTTTGTGATTCTTAGCTGGATTTAGCGATTAACACAACACTGATTTTTTAGCCATTTTTGGTATCCACACTCGCAGTTCTTAGTCGAAGTCCATGATTCTCACGAAACTGAGTCTTAAACAAAATCATTGAGTTTGTAGGCTATGGAATCTAAACCGTGTGTGTTTTGCACAAGAGTGATTTCAGGCTGATAATGTATGGTTCCCTGTATACTTCATTCTCATCCAAAAATTTGAAATCCGAGAACAGTGATTCTTGGCCAAGGTTAAGGGGTTTCTCGATAATTATCTGGGCTTGAATGATTCTAATAATTTTTTATGTTGAACCAGGAATCTGTTTCTCACTATAAAGATTTCTTGGTGATATGTATTTTTCTCGGAACAAAGATTCTTAAGAGCTGAAATCGGTAACTCCCTGTGCAGTGATTCTACGCCGGTTATTCTACATATTACTATTGTTATTATTATTATTATTATTATTATTATTATTACTGTTCTTTTGTAGATGTCGTTGCAGTTATTATTATTGTTATTATTATTATTATTGTTTTATTTATTATTATTTTTATTTTTACGAAGTTTAAGAATTTTAAGTTCATGACTCAGGTTATAAATATTCAGTGTTTAGGCCATAGTGACACCCCACTGATTCTGATACACCAATATTCACTTACTAAAGTGATCAGTAAATGTTGGGAGTACTGAGCAAGGATTCTAAGGTCAGCTATCCCCGCACAAGTAAAGAAAATTACTTTAACGGGTAACTTGCTCCCTTTGTGGGCAGATATAGCAGGTTAGGTTAAGTTAGGTTAGCGACTAGTCACTAACATAACCTAAGATGACCCAACCTAACCAAGCTAACCAAATCTACTATACCTCCCCACAAAAGGAGCAAGTTACCCGTTAAAATTAGTTTTCTGTACTTCTGCAGGGACAGCTGACTAGACACCCCCTACATCCCCGCACTCACTTTGTACGCTGAATGATTCTACTTTCTCCGAGTGCCATATAGCACAAGGTAAAGAGAATATGAGAGGTAGGTTCACTGCCCCTAGCCTGTGCAGAGGCTGTGACGTCAAGGATAATAAGAGAGAGAGAGAGAGAGAGAGAGAGAGAGAGAGAGAGAAGGCCCGTAGCCACGGGGGGCTATGGGGGGCCTAGCCCCGAATAAAAAAAAAAAAACTCATTAGCCCTCCCAGAATTTTCTCACTTAGAAGCGTATATGATTTGCTTACACGCAAATCGGGAAAATATACGAACATTCAAGCCAGGTATACTACTTATTCATGACACATGATTTGATTCTATAAAGCTACATGATTAATGACGGTTATTATAATTATAGTCATGATGTAATTCACAATATGCAAAATGAGCTTGTGCAGGTTATAGGTGTTAGACTGGAATTTAGCTGAACCCGGTAATGGTTGAATGAACCGTATCAGCGCAGCAGCGGTTTGCATGTTTATATGGCACGTGCCACTAAGAAAATGGCGGGCAACAACAATTCAGATTCAAACTTCTACCTACGAACTTCTACCAACTTGGCAGTCTGGGCCCTGGTACACTAGATGGTGGGTGCAGCGTAGTGTCACTCAACCGACAATGCGAAACAGTACTTAGTGGGACGAGTGATCAGGAAAACGTCTTCTCCTAACCTCGTTGGCAATATTAGTGCCGGTTAGCAAATTGCAAATACTGCCAGAGATATAATTACCTTTGAGAAAGGTACGAGATGAAACTTATGAAAGTTGAAAAAGCTACGAAGCTATGGAAAATATCTTGAAAGTTATGAAATATATTTTTCATTAAAATATTTTAACCTGCAGTTTTCTCAACGTTTATTTTAGTACCAAAAATCTGGTTTCAGCTGGTTTTAGTGCCTAGACTAGTATAATGCAGCATATATTTAGTTCATTACATGTTCATACAATACATTTTAGTAGAAATATACGTGGAAGGAAGCGTATAAAAAAATTCAGCCCCCTCCGATGATGGAGATAGCCCTCCCAAATTTCAAGTCCTATAGTCGGCCTTGCGCCCGTTTGCGCGTGTGGTGTGGCCCGCACTTGTGTACAATGGTGCCACGTTTCCACAACTTGCGATGTGAAACGGAAGCTATTTATGTACAAGGCATCACAAATTCGATAAATTCAGATGAATAAAACTTACACTTGTGTATTTTGATGGATGAATCAACAGTAATCTTATTATGCATAAAATATTTATACAGTAACACAGAAACATGGCATACATATTGTACAGTGTTGCTAAAAGAAATAGCAGTCACTTTTAATGTTTTTTGGCGTAGTTTTAGGGTGGTTAATAATATTACAGTTATGGATATAATAGAATGAGCCTGAAAAAAGAAGAAATATGCCAATATCCAAAGTAAAAGAAATAATTCATATAATTCTTGTGAGTGGCAGCACTGACAGATAGCTTCCCTACAGAGAGAGAGAGAGAGAGAGAGAGAGAGAGAGAGAGGGGCAGGAGAGGGGCATGCATTGAATGCATTGTCGGCATCACTAAATATAACAAAACCAAATTAACAAATGAAAGCACAATTATAAATAACTTAGAATCAAAAGTACTCAGGGTGGCTCACATTTCCCGCCAGGAGAGAGAGAGAGAGAGAGAGAGAGAGAGAGAGAGGTCTGTCACTGCCTTCTTTGTATTCATTTGTTCCTTTGTACATACTGCACACACTGATATACATTGTTCCTATTGATGCACATATATCTATACACGTAATTTCTCTCTCTCTCTCTCTCTCTCTCTCTCTCTCTCTCTCTTCTAATACTGACCACGTGGTAGGTGAATCCAGCCTCCCCTTCCCCTTCCCTCCCTCTTAATCCCTCCTGGGTGTCTCAGGTCAAATGCGGGTTCACACTTCCCCTCCCCCCTGGACCACCACCCCAACAAACCCACATCCACACTCCCACCCACACCTACACCCACACCCCACTACGTCGGGGTGTATGAATCAGTAACGTAACAAACCTCTCAGCAGACAGTAACTTTGACACTCCATCTACTACTAAATATAACAAAACCAAATTAACAGATGAAAGCACAATTATAAATAACTTATAAAAGAATCAAAAGTACTCAGGGTGGCTCACATTTCCCGCCAGGAGAGAGAGAGAGAGAGAGAGAGAGAGAGAGAGAGAGAGAGAGAGAGAGAGAGAGAGAGAAAATATGAGCATGAAATAAAAAGAATGCAATGGTATACCAATATAAACTGGCGATTTCCGGATCATTTGGTAGGTGTTTGGTGTAGCTATGCTCTAAACCAGTGATCTCTGTCAATATTTTCAGGTGTTTTTCTCATCAACACCACAACAAGGATGACGCTTTTCTCGTATTTATTCTGTCCACTCCAAGAAACTTGTTGTAGGAGGAGGAATCTGAAAGTTAATGTAAACAAATGTAAAGTTATGGTGTTTGAGAGGAATGAAGTCACAGAGTGTGCAGAGAGGTTGGATGGTGAGGATATGGAGAATGTGAGTGCATTCAAGTACTTGGGTAGTGTGATGAGTAAGGATGGAACTATGGGGGATGAAGTGCGTGAAAGGGTACAGCAGGGAAGAAAGGTTGTTGGTACACTGAACGCAGTGATGAGAAATAGGGAGGTGAGTATGGAAGTTAAGAAGGCACTGCATGATAGTATTGTGATCCCTACCCTGACGTATGGAAGCGAGGCATGGACCTTGCAAGAGGGGAACAAGTCAAGAGTAAGAGCAGTGGAAATGAGTTACTTGAGAGAAGCATGTGGAATGACATGGAAGGACAGGTTGACGAATGAAGAAGTGAAGGAACGCTGTGGGGTGGATGTGGATGTGGTTGAGATGATTAGGAGAAATACACTGAGGTGGTTTGGACATGTGAAGAGAATGGAGAATGAACGACTGACTAAGAGGGTGTATGTAGGTGAGGTGGAGGGAGGGAGAGGGAGAGGTAGACCGAGGATGAGGTGGAGGGATGGAGTTGAGAGGTATATGAGGGGGGGGGGTGAGTTGGGGGGAGGGTAGTCAAATGGTGGGTGACAGAGCGACTTGGAGGCGTTTTGTCTGAGGCCACCCTTTGCGGGATTAGGGCGTCGGGCTATAGTTAGATAGATAGATAGCTTTTTCTCATAATCAGCTAGCTTACAGGCACCTTTGACGTCAGATTGTGTCTGTATGATCCTGTATACGACATTCCTATGTTCTCTGAAAACAGACAGTTCTTCTTGAAGACATAATTTATATCTCAGAAACATAGCACTAACTTTCTTATTGCTCTGCACGCAGTTTAGGATGCATACCCTTTTCCAATCGTCACTGAACTAGCCTGGCAGTACAATAGAAAGCGGAGGCTGGAGAGTTCACATCACAGGGCAGGCAGGTGAGTGACTGGCTTGACTACCAGGCTGAGACCCTCAGTCTGGATTATCTGCGACGTCATGCGCAGACCGTGACACGTTTTTGCTCCCCGCCTCCCCTCCCCCCCCGTGAGAAACAACCTTATATTCCCTTTACCTTGATATAGCAGTAGACATAGAGAATATGCGACCCACTTTCACATTAAAAGATTTCAAGTCAAATAAACTCAATAAAATTTTTCTTAGTCATTATTCACGGTTCTCACAATCACTTCCTCGGTGGGTATTGCTAGAGGAGAGTAATATCGTTCCACTTCTTTAGTTAAAATTTATGAAACATTTACAAACCATTTGCACAGGTTGTTCGGCTTCTAAGAACGACTTACTTGTTTTCGAGAATCATCGTTTATTCTCGTTATTAATCACAAGGGCTGTATCGTTATTTATGTCCGCAGTTGTACATATAAGCAGTGACGTTTGCTTCACATCTTCGTTACTGACATTTATCAGCTTTCTCATCAGGCCCGGCCCTCTTTAGATAACTAATTGTTATGGACTGCAATATGTTCATCCGCTTTCTTAGCATTAATCTGAATATCCTAGGGCAACTGATTTCTTCCTATGAAAGATAGCCTAGATTGTTTTGACTGAAAGCTTTAAAGTCAACTTCTTTTCTCTGGGTTAGGAATGCATTAAATTTGTTGTTGTAGTTCAACACAATTACGCATTTATTGACTTTATTCTGGCTATCTCCGGACAATTTTTTTTCTGCTCAAGGCAATTAACTTTGATGAAATTCAAGATTATATTCATTAACGTGTTCACTTCGAGGAATTACATGAATTATTATCATTTCAGTTTGATAACTTCTTTCTTTCTTTTTCTTTCTGTCTATATTTTTTTCTTTTATTCTATTTACCTATCTATATTTATCATTCTGTATTTTAATATTTCTTTCTACCTTTCTGCCTTTAATTATTTACTTGTTTATCATTTTTTTTCTTTGTATCCTTGTCTCTGTCTTTATCTATTTTTTTTTTTCCTGTTTCTGGCTCTTAAGTGTTAGGTGGGGACGCTCACTATCCACTCACTCGGTATAGTGCTGCTCTCGGGTGACTGCCCATTCCTCTCTTCCTTTCTTCTTTCCTTCCTTCCTCTTGTCTTTCTTTCCTTCTTTCTTTCCACTTCCTTCTGTCTGTGGGGGACTCTTCACTGACTGACAAGCTAAATGGATACCTGTACACCAGGGACAATTTACAACGCTGGTAGTTACCATATAACCAAACTATGAGGCCTGGTGGCTTAGTGGGTAACTAAGGTGTTCTAACGGATTGAGAGTGGAGATTTATATCCATGGGATGGTTGGGGTTTATTGCTCAAGTAATGCCACTCAGGGATGTGTGAGGCTGGACACTCCCATCTTAAATGTCAGGACCAACTTGCCTAGCCCCGGGTTCCTATGCTGTTCATGGGGCAACAAAGGATGTATGCTTTCTGGCTCTTTCCTTACGGTTCTGTTCTCCTGAAGACGAACGATATCGCAGGAAGGTGTTCTATGCCATCAACACCACAACAAGGATGACGATTTTCTCGTATTTATTCTGTCCACTCCAAGAAACTTGGTACTCAGCTTATGGAAGTATTTTCGTAGTATCGTCAGCATCATTTCACCTGCCGTTATTAGCTGTTTATGCAAAAATACATGTAAGTCTTCACCTTCTTTAGTGTCAGCTCAGTATTTAAGCATGTACTGTACATTGTTAGCTTCTGCATTTAAGACAGGTAGAATCTTCAACGCAAATTTTCAGTTCTCATGATTCGTGCTGTAATATTCTCTGAAATTATTACGTGGTTTTCTGTCACCTTCTACACTCGAACAAAAAATGATCTTTACAGCTGTCTTCAATTTTGAAACAGCGAACGAAATGTACGAAAACATTCTCCAGTAGGTACTCATGGATGTACATGGCCAGAAACTTAATCGGTACCACATGAAGGAAGAGCTCTGTGCAATATATGAAATAAACAAATCATTCAGAAATATACCATTGCGCTCACTGTCAAACCATCGGTCACGTGTGTAAAGATGTGTTTTTGATCGTGTGTTCATGTTAAGCATACGCAACATTTATGTCTGCATTTCAGTGTGGGTTTCAGCATAATGATTTTTTTTTTTTTTTAGATGCTATATTTGTAGTCCACGAATTTTGCAAGGAGAGTGGAAAGGTTACAAGAGGATGAGAAAAAGGCAGAGTATAAGAGAGAAGTGGAGGAACGATTGGGCAAATATGAATTGGAACAGATGGGAGACGTGGAAGGTGTGTGTAGGATATTTACAGAAGAAATATGTGCCGCATGTGATGTGGTGTGTGGAAGGAAGAGAAGACGGAGGGGGGTGCAAGGAACATCGTGGTGGACTGAAGAGGTGAAACAGGCTGTGGCACAAAAGAAGAAAGCATACAATGAATGGATGAGAAATAGGGGCGTGGAAGAAGTTGAGAGGCGGAAGAGAGAGTTATATGTAGAAAGAAAGAGAGAGGTGAAAAGATTAGTAAGAGAGAGTAAGAAGAGAGTGGATGAGGAATTTGGAAGGAATTTCAGTGTAAAGTGGAGAGACTGTAAGAAAATGTTCTGGAAAGAGGTGAAGAGAGTAAGACAGGGTGGAAGTGAAGTTAGCAGGGGAGTGAAAGATAAAAATGGTAGATTACTAGTGGAGAAGGGAGAAAACGTGAGCAGATGGAGAGAACACTTTAAGGAATTGTTGAACGTAGAGGATGGAAGTAATGCGAGTATATGTGGCTGGGGAATGGCTGGGAGAAGGAGGGAGGTGAGAAGACAGGAAGAAATCAGTAGGATAGAAGTTGTGGAAGCAATGAAGAAAGTTAAATCGGGGAAAGCCCCAGGAATTGATGGAGTGTGTGGTGAAATGCTGAAGCATGGGGGAGAGATAGTAGCAGAATGGATGTGGAAGATGTGCAGATTGGCCTGGGAGGAAGGTAGAGTCCCGGATGATTGGAAGTCAGGTATAATTATTCCCTTGTACAAAGGAAAAGGGGAAAAAGAAGTGTGTGGTAATCATAGGGGCATTTGTCTTCTTAGTATAATAGGAAAAGTGTATGGTAGGATACTTATTGACAGAATTAGAGAAAGAACAGAGAAATTAGTTGGAGAAGAACAGGGAGGCTTTAGGAAGGGAAGAGGTTGTGTAGATCAGATATTCATTCTTAGATCTTTAGTGGAAAAGTGTCTAGAGAAGAGAAAGAAGTTGTATGCGGCTTTCATGGATTTGGAGAAAGCATATGACAGGGTGGATAGACAAGGATTGTGGAAAGTGTTAAGAATATATGGAGTAGATGGGAAGTTGCTGAATGCTGTGAAGAGTATGTACGATGGTGCGAAGGCTGCAGTGCGTGTGGATGGTGAACTAAGTGAATTTTTCTCTTTGAAAGTTGGTTTGAAACAGGGATGTGTCATGTCTCCATGGTTGTTCAATCTGTACATGGATGGGGTAATAAAAGAGGTACAAGGTAGGGTAGTGGATGTTGGAGTGGCCCTGGTGAGAGAGGATAGTGTTTGGAAACTCCCTGTACTGTTGTTTGCAGATGATACTGTGTTGTTGAGTGAAGACGAAGGGGAGCTTCAAGGCTTGGTGGATGAGTTTGAGAGAGTGTGTAAGAAACGGAATCTAAAGGTGAATGTAGGGAAGAGTAAAGTGATGGTCTTTGAAAGAGGTAAAATCAGTAAATGTACAGCGAGGTTGGATGGTGAGGAATTGGAAAATGTGAGTAAGTTTAAGTACTTGGGTAGTGTGATGAGTAAGGATGGAGGTTTGGAGGGTGAAGTGCTTGAAAGGGTACAGCAGGGAAGAAAAGTTGCTGGTTCTTAGCAGTGATAAGAAACAGGGAAGTGAGCATGGAAGTGAAAAAGTTACTACATGACAGTATTGTGATACCAACTTTAACGTACGGAAGTGAAGCTTGGACGTTGTTGGAAGGACACAAGTCAAGAGTGAGAGCAGTGGAAATGAGTTATTTAAGATGAGCCTGTGGAGTCACACGGAGAGACAGGCTGACGAATGAGGATATAAGGGAGCGTTGTGGTGTTGATGTGGATGTGATAGGAAGCGTTATGAGGAACACACTGAGGTGGTTTGGCCATGTGGAGAGGATGGAGGGTGAAAGACTGACGAAGAGAGTGTATGTGAGTGAGGTGGAGGGAGGAAGAGGGAGGGGGAGGCTGAGGATGAGGTGGAGGGATGGGGTGGAGAGGTATATGAGAGAGGAGGGTGTGAGTTGGGAGCAGGGCAGTGAAATGGCGGGGGACAGGGCGACTTGGAGGCGATTTGTTTGTGGCCACCCAAAACGGGATTGAGGCGTCTGGCAATAGATAGATAGAATTTTTTACAGTTAGTTATATGGTTCAGTCGGTTCGCTGAGTGGTATCATCACTACTATTTTCTTTAATTTAGCGTAGGAGTCCGAATACACAGCATTATTTCGTTAAGGTCAGCATTCAAGGAAAGGCAGTATTTCCAGCACCATTTTCAGTAAAAACATCATTTTTGGTTCTTGCTGCCAGTTTACCTAAGAGATGACTATGTGGCTCAGATTTAGCACACCAAATGTCATGCATAGTCAGCATCATCATCAACATTTAAGTATAGGTGAGCACCTTCAGTTAATTTTTGGCTCCACTATTTTTGACCCATAGTAAATTAATCCTCCTCAGCAACGATCTCCAGGTTACCATATATTTCACTAAATGTTAAGTATGCGGCATCTTCAGCATTTAAGCACAATAACCAGCATCTCCTTCACCATTATTTTATTTAATATCATTTGTGCTTATGGTAGTGTGTAATTCACCGGGTCGGTCAGGATCACTTGATGGTCGTGATCGTCAGCTTTTACCCTCCCGGAAGGGAGCTGAGAGCTCATATAGTCCGATCTAAGGGCAAGGCTGTGACCTTCACACACGCACACACCCGTCCCCTTGCTCAAAGGGGACAGTAACCACCCACTTCGTCAGTGAAACTTGTCGCAACCTGAACGAGGCGCGAACTCCCGTCTACCAGATGGCAAGCGAGAACGTTACCACTGCACCAGCGAGCGGTGTGTGTGTGTGTGTGTGTGTGTGTGTGTGTGTGTGTGTGTGTGTGTGTGTGTGTGTGTGTGTGTGTGTGTGTGTGTGTGTGTGCGCGCGACTTGAGTTGCCTTGGTAACTAAAATCAGCAGAGCAAAATAGTATGAAACACGAAACGTGGGCGATAAAGCATGTTTCTCTTATTCTCACCGTACATTTCATCCTGTCTATGGTTAAAGGATCTTGGAGTCGATAAATGAGCATCATTTATCCGATAACCAATTCTGTATTTTAATAATCATCTGAAAAGCGACGAGGGACGAGCAGTTTTATTTAAACTGTCAGTTATATTTAATAATTGCTACTGTCGAACGATTTTAGATGTGTTTTTAGTAAGCAGTCAAAATGTAGAGAGATGCCAATTTTAGGCCACCTTATCTGCCATTATTACCTTTCTTCACCCCACTCAACCCCATTGCACCCGAACCATGCCCATTCCACCACTCCCAACCTCACCCAACCAAACCCCACTGCACCCAACCCCACCCCACCACAACCAACCCCACTCCACCCCACCCCGTTCCACCCAACCCCACTCAACCCCTTCCAGCCCTTCTCTACCCCACCCAATCCAACTCAACCCCACCGAACTTGACTCCATCACACCCGGCCTCACTCCACCCCACGCAACTCCACCCAACCACATTCCACCCTACATAATCACACTCCACTCCACCCACCCAACACCACCACACCCCATAAAACCCATGTCCACCCCACTGAACTTCCACTCCATCCCACCGAATCCCACTGCACCCCACCCAACCCAACTCCACTCGACCTGAAACCACCCAACCCCACTCCACCCCACCCAGCCCCATTATACTCGTAATCTAACCTGGCTCACCTGACAGTTTCATCCCATCTCACCGCAGGCACTCAAAGATGAACCAGATTATCTCATAGCAGCAAGAATGAAGGATAAGACACAGTAGGTAATGAAAGAAATGCATTCGGGAGCCGAATGCTAATCGCCCGCCAGAATATGCTGTTGATCAAACTACAAGCTAATTACAAACCAAATGTAAAGAAAAATCGCAAACCTCTACGGAATTCAGTTATTGCGTCTCACAAAAAAAAAAAAAAAAAAAATCCATAGTAAAGAAACTAGTTGACTTTTGGCACCCATATCGGTGACCTTGACCTTAACCCCGAGTGCTTATTTTCGAAATCGGCCAAGATTTGGCCATATCTTGATACCCTGGAGGTTTCATGTCAGTAACTTAAATCGTTCATGAGATATAATGGAAACAGATACACACACACACACACACACACACACACACACACACACACACACACACACACACACAGACTCGGACAAAAACATTATTGCACCGCCTTGCTAAAAGTGGACGATAAGACGAGTAATTCTCAGCGTCCCCTCCTCCTCCATCCCTCAAGCCAGTGCGGACAGAGCTTACTTGCTACATAAAGGCTGGTCCATTTATTAAACAACTCAATTGTCATTTTAGTGTCTAGCCAGCAAACATCTTGTGCTTCCCATTACTTTTCGTGCTTTATAGTGTGTGTGTGTGTGTGTGTGTGTGTGTGTGTGTGTGTGTGTCCCCCTACCTCCTTCCCCGCCTCTCTGATCCATCTCCCAACCCCCTCCTCTCCACTGCCCCCCTCCCATTCCACCATATCCACCTCGTCTGTGCCCCACATACTCCATTTCTCGGCTACGTAGTTACCACGTCCCCCTCTATAACCATCACCCATTGTTCCTCTCACCCCTCCTCCTCCTTCCTCCCTTCCACACGCAACTCCCTAATTTTCATTTCCCTTACCCATTCGTCCACGTAGCCCTCCCCCTCCCGCATCACTACTCTGACATTCATCCCATTTTTCTCTTCCATGGATCCCTTACTCCCTTCCCAAGCCCCTACCTCCCGGCACGTAACTTCGTATCAGGTCATGTCGGTCAACTTCCTAGAGAAGTGAATTACTTTTGGTTGTGTTTGTGATGGCAATATCCTCCACTCTTGCCGAGAGAGAGAGAGAGAGAGAGAGAGAGAGAGAGAGAGAGAGAGAGAGAGAGAGAGAGAGAGAGAGAGAGAGAGAGAGAGAGAGAGAGAGAGAGAGAGAGAGAGAGAGAGAAGCATGCATACTGAGAGACAGAAGAACCCAAACACAGCCAAGAAAGACAAACATACAGAAACACAGCCAAGAAAGACAAACACACAGAAACACACAAAGCGACAAATGAAACACAGAGTTAAACATTCCACATCACAAAAACACATCAGAAACACACACACACACACACACACACACACATATATATATATATATATATACATATATATATATATATATATATATATATATATATATATATAACAAAAACATTTCTGTGTATGAAGAAAAGTTTGACTCTATTTTTAACGTTTTTATAACGTTTTGCATATGTTCGTGTTTGTTATCGCCCTCCTTTACCAAGGCTGAGCGATAATGTTCTTGGCCACCTCAGTGTGTGTGCGTGTGTGTGTGTGTGTGTGTGTGTGTGTGTGTGTGTGTGTGTGTGTGTGTGTGTGTGTGTGTGTGTGTGTGTGTGTGTGTGTGTGTGTGTATCATCTCATGAACGGCTTGAGCTACTGCATTAACATGAAACTTTCAGGGTATCAATATATATCCAAAATCTTGGAAGACTTCAAAAATGGGCAGGTGGGGTCAGGTCAAGGTCACCGAAATTGCTGCCAAAAGTCAACTAGTTCTTATCACCCGCTTTTAGCACGATTATATCTCATGCATGGCTTGAGCTATCAATATGAAACCTTCAGGGTATCAAGACACGGCCTCCCCCCCCGAGGGGGGCCGTGTCCCCTCAGCCTCCGCGGTGGGGGGCCCGTTCCCCCTCCCACGAGGGGCACCGTCCCCCAGTTCTCCCCGGGAGGGGCGGCGCCCCTCAGGCACCCCCAAAAGGGGGTCCGCCTTTTGACACACTCCGTTGGGGTGCCCCGTGCTTGTTACTTGGCCAACGGCATATTCAGGTCGCCGATTATCATTTGGCTCCCGAACGCTTTTTTTCATGAACACATGTATTTGTGTATGTGTGTGTGTGTGTGTGTGTGTGTGTGTGTGTGTGTGTGCATAACTAAATATATTTGAATGTATGTATCTATGTATCTATGTCCCTATTCAAATGTGTGAATGGACAACCATGTAAGAATCTGGGTTCGTATAATGTCATGTGTGTGTGTGTGTGTGTGTGTGTGTGTGTGTGTGTGTGTGTGTGTGTTTGTGTGTGTCCGTCCATACTGTATGTGAGCAACTGTGAGTGTATGTACGTGAATATGAAGGTGCGTGGGTGTATGTGTCAGTGCAGCTGTGCTCAATTATCCCGAATTTGCATTTTTCAAAAAACAAACAAGCAAAGCGGATGGAATGAGCTATAGTTTCTTTTTCTTTTTAATGACTGCACTATATGCTCTATAGCAAACTGACAAAGGGATTTATTTATTTATCTATCTGTCTATCTATCCATCAATCTCTCTCTCTCTCTCTCTCTCTCTCTCTCTCTCTCTCTCTCTCTATATATATATATATATATATATATATATATATATATATATATATATATATAGACATATTGTGGAGGGGGTACATATATATATATATATATATATATATATATATATATATATATATATATATATATATATATATATATATATATATATATATATATAGACATATTGTGGAGGGGGTACATATATATATATATATATATATATATATATATATATATATATATATATATATATATATATATATATATATATAAATCGTATAAAGCTTTAGGAATCCTTATCAATGCCTGGTTATCAAATAACTATAAATACTTGTACATCTAGTTCCATATCCGTCGTTGTGGGTTTGGCTTCCAGGTGCTAGATTGTTTCCTGTTGTTGTTATTGTTTTTGTTGCTTCCTCAGCCGCTGATGTTGACGAGAAAGATACATAGATAAATAGATCGACAGGCACATATATAGATAGAAAAACAGGAAACAAACAGGAAGATAAACTAATAGAGAAACACAAAGTTAGGTATCCTCACTGACAGCTATAGAAAGACAGATACAGATATAAAGATAATTTAGCTGACTGATAGATGTAGATAGACAGATAGATATGAGACTAATGAATTTCCCCTACCACTCAGCAACAGCGTCTCTCTCCGATTGATAAAAAGGGACCTGGACGTCACACGTGCAGTATCTGTAACTGTATGTCTCCACGAAATGTTTCTAAAGTCCCAAACCAGCCCAACCAGAGAACTGGGGGACGGTGCCCCTCGTGGGAGGGGGAACGGGCCCCCCACCGCGGAGGCTGAGGGGACACGGCCCCCCTCGGGGGGGGAGGCCGTGTCTTGATACCCTGAAGGTTTCATATTGATAGCTCAAGCCATGCATGAGATATAATCGTGCTAAATGCGGGTGATAAGAACTAGTTGACTTTTGGCAGCAATTTCGGTGACCTTGACCTGACCCCACCTGCCCATTTTTGAAGTCTTCCAAGATTTTGGATATATATTGATACCCTGAAAGTTTCATGTTATTGCAGTAGCTCAAGCCGTTCATGAGATGATACACACACACACACACACACACACACACACACACACACACACACACACACACACACACACACACACACACACACACACACACACACACACACACACACACACACACATTGAGGTGGCCAAGAACATTATCGCTCAGCCTTGGTAAAGGCGGGCGATAACAAACACGAACATATGCAAAACGTTATAATAACGTTAAAAATAGAGTAAAACTTTTCTTCATACACAGAAATGTTTTTGTTATATATATATATATATATATATATATATATATATATATATATATATATATATATATATACAGAGAGAGAGAGAGAGAGAGAGAGAGAGAGAGAGAGAGAGAGCCTCTGTGGTACAATGGTAAATGGTAAAGTGTGCGTTTTCGTACACTGAAGACCGAGGGTTCGCGCCCCGCCAGGGTAATAAACTTCGGGAGCGTTTTCCAGGCCACGAATTGCATTCGCGGACACAAGGGGTGCTGTGGATGAACCAGTGCCGCATATTGTAAAGTATGCTCTCACCCAGTCGGCTTGCGCGGGCTGATTACACTTGGTTCACAGACTACACACACATCCAAAGCCACTCCAACACAACAATTACACTTACAAGCACTTCTTACCCTACATACAATCTCTACCAGACAGCCTAAGCCAGATTGGTAGAGATACATTAGCTGTATCGTCCCCACTTCGGTCGGGATAGGCCTGACCTGCAGTGGACACTCAAACGGCTGATGAGATTATATATATATATATATATATATATATATATATATATATATATATATATATATATATATATATATCCATGTATCAATATTTATAAATTGATTGATAGATAGATAGATGGATAGAAGGATAGATATAGACATAGATTTACATATATACATACATTTATCAAGAACAACAATGAACTAAAATTTAAAGTCTACAGAAAGGCTGCCAACAAAGATGATCTGATCCACTACTTCTCACATCATAACAACAAGATCAAAGCAGGAGTTGCAATGGGATTAATGCTAAGGGCACTTATGATATGCAGCATGAAATACCTGGAGGACTAGTGTAGGCACACTGAGTGCGTGTTCACAAACCTGATGTCTTCGTGCCACGTGTTGATTCAGTGCAAGGAAAAGGCACACAGTACATTTCTATCTATCTATCTCTTGCCAGACGCCTTAATCCCGTAAGGAGTGGCCACAAACAAATCACCTCCATGTCGCCCTGTCCCCCGCCATTTCACTGTCCTGCTCCCATCTCACCCCCCCCCCCACTCTCGTATAGTTTTCCTCTCCATCTCTCCCTTGGCCTCCCCCTCCCTGTCCCCCAAACCACCTCACTCACATACACTCCCCTCGTTAGTCTCTCACTCTCCATCCTCTCCATATGGCCAAACCACCCCAGTGTGCTTCTCCTAACGCTTCCTATCACATCCATATCCAAACTACAACGATCCTTCACTTCCTCATTTGTCAGTCTGTCTCTCCATGTGGCTCCACAGGTTTCTTTCAAACAACTCATTTCTACTGCTCTCACTCTTGACTTCTGTCACTCCAACAAGGTCCAAGCTTCACTTCCATACGTTAGAGTTGGTATCGCAATACTGTCATGTAGTAACTTTTTCATTTCCATAACTTCCCAGTTTCTTATCACTGCTTTCAAGGAACCAGCAACCTTTCTTCCGTGTTTACCCATTCAAGCACTTCACCCTCTAAACTTCCATCCTTACTCATCACACTACCCAAGTACTTAAATGCACTCACATCTTCCATTTCCTCCTCATCCAACCTCACTGTACTTTCACTGAATTCACTTCTCTCAAAGACCATAACTTTTTTCTTCCCTACATTCACCTTTAGATTACGTTTCGTACGCACTCTCCCAAACTCATCCACCAAGCCTTGCAGCCCCCCTTCGTATTCACTTAACAACACAGTATCATCTGCAAACAACAGTACAGGGAGTTTCCAATCACTGCCCTCTCTCTCTAGGTCCGCTCCAACACATACTGCCTTACCTTGTATCTCTTTTATAACTCCATCCATATAGAGATTGAACAACCATGGAGACATGAAGCATCCCTGTTTCAATCTAACCTTCAAACAGATAAATTCACTCAATTCAATATTCACACACACTGCAGCCTTATCACCCTTATACATACTCTTCACGGCATTCAGCAACTTCCCTTCCACTCCATTTATTCTTAATACTTTTCCACAGTCCTTGTCTATCCACCGTGCCATATGCTTTCTCTAAATCCATGAAGGCCGCATGCAACTTCTTTCCCTTCTCTAGAAACTTTTCCACTAAAGATCTAAGAATGAATATCTGATCTACACAACCCCCTCTCTTCCTAGTACCTCCCTGTTCTTCCCCAAATAATTTCTCTGTTATTTCCTTAACTCTGTCAATAAGTATCCTGCCTTAGACTTTTCCAATTACCCTAAGATGACAAATACCCCTACCACATGCTTCTTTTTCCCCTTTTCCTTTGTACCTGGGAATAATTATACCCGATTTCTAATCATCCGGGACTCTACATTCCTCCCAGGGCAATCAGCACATCTCCACATCCATTCTACTACTATCTCTCCCATGCTTCAGCATTTCACCACACACTCCACCATTTCCTGGGGCTTTCCCCATTTTAACTTTCTTCATTGCCTCCACAACTTCCATCCTACTGATTTCTTCCTCTCTTCTCACATCCCTCCGCCTCCCAGCCATACCCCAGCCACTTATATTCGCATTACTTTCATTCTCTATGTTCAACAATTCGTTAAAGTGTTCTCTCCATCTACTCACTCTTTCTCTCTTCTCCACTAGTAATCTACCATTTTTACCTTTGACTCCCAAACTAACTTTTTTGGCACCCTGTCTAACTCTACCTCTTTCCAGAACATTTTCTTACATTCCCTCCACTTCACTCTCATGTTTCTTCCAAATTCCTCATCCACTCTCTTCTTACTCTCTCTTACTAATCTTTTCACATCTCTCTTCCTCTTTACATACAACTCTCTCTTCCGTACCTCAACTTCTTCCACGCCCCTGTTTCTCATCCACTCACTACTGTATATGCTTTCTTCTTTTGTGCCACAGCCTCTCTCACCTCCTCATTCCACCATACTGTTCCCTGCACCCCCTTTCGTCTTCTCTTCACCCCACACACCACCTCACATCCTGCACAGATTTCTTCAGTGCATATCTTGCACACATCTTCCACATCCCCCATCTGCTCCAATCCATATTTTCCCAATCGCTCCTCCACTTCCCTCTTATACTATTCCTTTTTCTCATCGTCTTGTAACCTTTCCACCCTCCTTGCATACACCACTACTTCCTCGTCTCCTTCCCATCTTCTATTTCTCCAAGTCGTTTAGACACTGAGTGGACTTTCTTGGTGGCGGTCAGAAAGTCCACTCCCCCAACCTCTATATACTCTTATACATCCATTACACACCTTTTCATCCTGTCATCCACACACACATAATAATTGCCTGCCGTTCATTCAGTTCACCATCCACCCTTCTCATCACTCGCCACGTATACCTGTGGATCATTTTGTGCCTGAATAGAGTATTAGCTATCACCAACCCCCTCCCGGCACTGGCTATCACCAACCTCCTCTCGGGACAAATGTCCACCAAAGCACTGTCATTCTCATCCATCTCAGCACATACATCCCACTCATCAACTACTCCATCCACCTTCACATTCCCTACTTTTCCATTCATATCTCGAATCAAATACACTCTCTCATTCCTTTCATGCTTTTCCATGCACACTTCCACATTTGTCCAGAAGTGTTCTCTCACTCTGCTTGCATGATCATGCCTTCGCACACACACGCACACAATTGCCCTCATTTGTAGTCTAGCTTTCAATCTTATCCATACAATCCTTGAGCCAACTGATCCATATTCTCTTATATTCTCCTTCCATCTGTTAGACACTCCTTCGTTTGCCCTCTCATTCTCACCTACTCCCGCGCATATACCCCATCCCATCCATACTCCCATTCTCTCACACTCTCACCTCTCCATTTAGTTTCAGTTGATCCACATACATCCACTTTCGCACCCTGAAGCACATGAACAATCTCTTTTTCTTTCACCTCGTCATTCGCACCCCTTACATTCCATGTAGCTCTCTGTACCATGTCTTTTGTTCGGTCCTTAATCGTCACCTTTTGGTCAGTCCTGGTCCGAGGTTTCTTGTTCGTATTTTTAGTTGTTTTCCGGGGAGGGGCACTAACCCTCCGCCAAACCACTTGTTGTCTCCTAGGTAACACGTGTTGGTTGGTAATAAGGTTACCACCCAGCGTTGTAAATGCTTTCATGGTTTGCAGGAAATCATATGGCTTGCCACTCATCGTAGAGTTACCCTAAAAACAGAGCAACACTACACCAAGTGGGTGGATGATGGGCGTCCCCACCTACCACATATATTTCATAATCCCCTCAAAACCTGCAAAGCACAGAGGCGACTAATCCTTCCTAAGGGAAAAACTGCTGACACCCTATCACCTCTCTTGCGACCCAACAACTTAGAAATCGTGTGCCAGACAAGTGAAGCTTTCAAAAATCTAACTCGCCATAGGAAGAAAACGGACAACAAATCCAGTGCAGGAGTATATATATTACCGTGCGCCGAGTGCGAAACCTCACGTAGTGTAGAAACAAGTGTGAAAGGACATAGGCAGGATTGGAGAACGTACTTTAGTAATGCATGTGTGGTTCACCATGAAGAACACAATCACCTCATGGATTGGAAAAATGCTAAACTTGTGCTAGAAGAATCAAACCAAACAAGGAGAAAGTGTTTAGAGGCAGCAGTTATCCAAGCATTTAGCGTGATAGAGCAGAATCGAGGAGTATCCCAGATCTCACCATCATGAATCACTTTGGTTTTCAAAAGGACGAAACTACAAGAAATAAACTTTCACAAAAGTCTAACAGACAATCAAAATTGTTACCTGCATGGAGGTGATCCAACATGATTCAGCAAACACACACACACACACACACACACACACACACACACACACACACACACACACTCGACGTGACATGTATTATACTTAGTCCTAATGATATAACAACTATGATATTAATAACAATTGTGGTCATAACGATGTCATTAGTTATTATTATTATTATTATTATTATATTTTTTAATGATATCATTTTTATTATCATTAACTATTACCATTGTTATTATTTTCAATTAATTGCTGCTGTTGTTGTTAATATTGTCTGCATTAGTATGCGTTTTTGTGTGCATGTCTATGTATAACTATCTATCTGTCTATCTATCTATCTATCTATATACGGTATATATGTTGGCATAAAAGGTGTGTGTTTCCGTATATATATATTATGCGAGTAAGAAGGAACCAAAGGCAAGGAGCCCACAAAAAATTCCTTCCAAGAACAAAAAAAAAAAAAAAATCAATACAAGAGTGAGCCAAATTCAAGATCTGTTCATTTCGAGATGCGTGGACACACTGCGTAAGAATGACTGGAGATCATAGGAAGCAGGAAATACAGACAGAAAGAGACAGTTCCAGAGTTGACCTGTTGCATAAATGAAGGACTGGGAGTAACGGTTAACTCTTACATTAAAGAGTTGGACAGACAAGGGATGAGAGTTTGTTGCTAGACGGGTGCTAAGCGCCCGTCGTAGAGGTGGAGGAATGCAAGCAGACAGTTCAGAGGAGCAGTGACCATGGAAGCAGCGATAGAAAAGAGATAAAGAGGCAACAGTGCAGCGAAGAGACAGAGGTTGAAGCGAGCCAGTAAGAGAAGGAGAGAAAAAGACATGAAAAGCCTTTGACTCCACCCCGTTGAGAAGAGCTGTATGTGGGGAGCCTCCCCACACATAAGAGTTGTACTCTACACAGGGGCGAATAAAACCCATGTTTAAAGTCAACAACTGTGCAGGGGTAAAGAAGGTACGGAGTCGGCTTAGCACACCTAATCTCTTGGAAGCAGATTTTACAAGAGATGTAATATGATCTTTCCAAGTTAAATCCCGAGTGAATGAAACCCCAAGCATGTTCAAGGATGATGCAGGTTTAAGCTGAGTGTTATTAAACATTAGTGGGTACTCCAGTGGAAGATCGTGTTGGGTTGATAGGTGCAAAAATGAGTCTTTGATGCATTAAATACAACAAGATTATTTTTACCCCAGTCAGAGATACGAACCAAGTCAGACATTAGGTGTGCCATAGCCTCATCCCTTGTTTGTTGAAGTAACTGCTGGGGGCGATCTTGCAGGAACCGAATGGAAAGGTGAAGGGTGGAATCATCAGCGTACGAGTGGATAGGGTTAGATGTACAGCTTAGAAGATCATTGATGAATAAAAGGACGAGAGTTGGTGACAGGACAGAGCCCTGAGGAACACCACTGTTGATAGATCTAGGAGACGAACAATGGCTGTCTACAACAGCGGCTATAGAACGACCAGAAAGGAAGCTGTAGATGAAGGCACAGATAGAAGGATATATATATATGTGTGTGTGTGTGTGTGTGTGTGTGTGTGTGTGTGTGTGTGTGATGGCCGAGGTAAAGCTGCAAAGAAAATGGTTGAAGAGATGAAGGGGAAGACAGGAGGAAATAGCTCCTGTGAGAAGAGTGGAGAAATTGCAAGACAGTGAGAGAATGGCAGGGTATAAGGGCATAGTGGAAGAAAGATTGGGAAGGTATGAGCTAGAGCAGATGGAAGGGGGGGGGGGAAGACGTATGTAAGATATTCAAGGAAGAGATAGGTGCAGCGTTTAAGTTGGTTTGTGGAGTGAGGAGGAGATGCAGGGGTGTGCAAGGGACAGCATGGTGGAATGATGAGGTGAAACGAGCTGTGGAACAAAAGAAGAAGGCATATAGTGAATGGCTAGCGATGAGAGAAAGAAAAGAGAGGTATATGTGATCAGAAGAGAGGTGATGAGATTGGTGAAGGAAAGTAAGAAGAAAGTGGATGAAGAATTTGGGAGGAATCTGAGTGTGAAATGGAGGGAGAGTAAGAAATTGTTTTGGAAGGAGGTAAAGAAAGTAAGGCAGTATGACAGGGGAAATAGTAGGGGAGTGAAAGATAGGAATAATAGATTGTTGGTGGAGAAGAGAGAGAAATTGAGGAGATGGAAGGAGCACTTTGAGGATTTGTTGAATGTAGAGAGTGAGAGCAGTGTGAGTATAAGAGGTTGGGGAATGGCTCAGAGAAGGAAAGATGAGAGGAGGGAGGAAGAGATCAGTAGGGCGGAGATAGTGGAAGCAATGAAGAAGATCAAGATGGGAAAGGCCACAGGAATAGATGGAGTGTGTGGTGAAATGCTGAGATATGGGGGTGAGATTATAGCGGATTGGTTATGGAAGTTATGTAGATTGGCTTGGGAAGAGGGAAGGGTTCCGGAGGACTGGAAATCAGGTATAATTGTTCCTTTATACAAAGGAAAAGGGGAGAGAGAAGTATATGGTAACCATAGGGGTATTTGCTTTCTTAGTGTGACTGGAAAAATATATGGTAGAATACTCATTGATAGGGTTAGGCATATAACAGAGGAGCTAGTTGGAGAAGTTCAAGGGGGATTTAGGAAGGGAAAAGGGTGTGTAGATCAGATATTTGTTCTAAGATGTTTAGTGGAGAATCTAGTGGAGGGAAAGAAAGTGTATGCTGCCTTCATGGACTTGGAGGAAGCTTATGACAAGATAGATAGACAAGGTATATGGAAGGTACTGAGAAAATATGGAGTGGAGGGGAAATTGTTGTGTGCTGTGAAGAGTATGTACGAAGGAGCTAGGGCTACGGTGCGAGTGGATGGTGAGCTGAGTGAGTTCTTTGATCTCAGTGTGGGACTGAAACAGGGTTGTGTGATGTCTCCATGGCTGTTTAATATATACATGGATGGGGTTGTAAAGAAGGTGCAAGGTAGGGCAGTGGATGTGGGGCTGGCTCTAATGAATGAGGGTGAGATTTGGAAGATTCCGGTGTTGTTGTTTGGTGATGATACAGTATTGTTGAGTGAAGATGAATGGGAGTTGCATGGTTTGGTGAACGAATATGGGACAGTGTGTAGGAAGAGGAATCTGAAAGTTAATATAAACAAGAGTAAAGTTATGGTGTTTGAGAGGAATGAAGTTACAGAAAGCACGGTGAGGTTGGATGGCGAGGATATGGAGAATGTGAGTACATTCAAATACTTGGGTAGTGTGATGAGCAAGGATGGAACCTTGGGGAATGAAGTGCATGATAGGGTACAGCAGGGAAGGAAGGTTGGTGGTCAACTGAAAACAGTGATGAGAAATAGGAAGGTGAGTATGGAAGTTAAAGTCACTGCATAATAGTATTGTGATCCCTACCCTGACGTATGGAAGGGAGGCATGGACCTTGCAAGAGGGGAACAAGTGAAGAGTGAGAGCAGTGGAAATGAGCTACTTGAGAGGAGCATGTGGAGTGACATGGAGGGACAGGTTGACGAATGGAAAAGTGAAAGAACGTTGTGGGGTGGATGTGGATGTGGTTGAGAAGATTAGGAGAAATACACTGAGGTGGTAAGAATATGTGGAGAGAATGGAGAATGAAAGACTGACTAAGAGGATGTATGTAGGTGAGGTGGAGGGAGGGAGAGGGAGGGGAAGACCGAGGATGAGGTGGAGGGATGGAGTTGAGAAGTATATGAGGGAGGGGGGAGTGGGTTGAGGGGAGGGTAGTCAAATGGTGGGTGACAGAGCGACTTGGAGGCGTTTTGTCTGTGGCCACCCTTTGCGGGATTAGAGAGTCGGGCAATAGATAGATAGATGGTGTGTGTGTGTGTGTGTGTGTGTGTGTGTGTGTGTGTGTGTGTGCATATTTCGTGGGTATCCATCATCCACTCAACTTGATCCCAAACATTTCCTCACGGGACCTCACAGTCTTTGGATCCTGATTTGCCCAGGTAATGCTTTAATGTCAGGACATGCCGCCCACATCTTAAGTTCTTCACCGCCAAAAGTGGGATTTAAAAGGTGTCCACTTGGAATATTGTTCACTGACTTGAAAAAGCTTGTATAAAGCGAAATATTGTCAACTTAATACTGTAAAGACTTATCTTCATTACAGAGTTTATATTACATTTCAGCAGTCAGCCTATACACACCTGCTGTCTTCCCCATCTGCATCCTGCCTGATGACCGGCTCACAGTAGCAGCATCAACCAAATGCAAAGGGCGAGACTGGATTTGCTGGCTCCAAACCTTCCTTGTCCCAGTCAAACTCCTCATTCAACAACCAGTTGCAGTGCTCTCTCCAGTGTCTTTAGTATCCCCACTATTCACCACTACATTTTCTTCATCATTCTTCACACATTGTTTACCTATGATATACCCATTCTCCCTCATGATCTCTTGCAGTGATTAATAAATCTGGTCTAGGTAAAGACCAAGAAAGTCTCGTCCAGAGTATAGACAAACAGACTGTCAGCAGAACTCAAGGTCTCGCACACGCACATCTAGCAAACGGCAGGCTCAGAAATTCGGACATAGCCCTAGTAGTCATCGTGCCACAGAATGATCAAAATATCTTAAATCATCTCGTAGGTCAAATCTGAGAGACAGACTGTGTTTCTACTGTGCAAATCCAGGTCACTGGACACCTGAATGTTACATAAAAATCAAAGAAGACAAAGACAAATTGGAAGGGTTTGAACCGTACTGTAGCAAACATAAAACTGTCGGTCATTGGACAGCAGAGTGTAAAACGGTGGAAAAATTAGCTGTTGCCTACAATTCAGGGGAAGACTACATCACAACAATAGACAACAATGAAAAAAACAACAACCAAGCAAACCAAGAGTAGAGAAAACAATCACAGATGAAAACGAAGGCATTCTGGTTTCTGCTTTTTGTGAAGATGAAAAGATTTCATTATTTTGATCCAGGCTCACCAGTCAATCTAATAACACATGATTAATTAAAAAGAGTTTTTAGAAATAGAAGAAATGTATCATTTATGGAGGGACCAAACTTATATTTATACAATGTAGATAGTAAAGAAATACTTGCAAAGGGGATGATTGACACATCGAATTTACAGAGACTGACAAAACAATCACTATTATTTTCTGCATAGTAAAGAATTTATCAATTAAAGCAAATATGCTTCATGGCCTATGTACGATGAGAGAAAATATTTTACGGATGCCACATTATACAGGTATACAATTTTTATGGTGAATTCATAGAAGAAATTTCTTCTGAAGATACTACAGCCAACAATTCTAGAAAATCCAAAGTAACACAAAAGAAGAAACGAATAGTATGACCTACACTCTCTCAGAGAAAACAAGCAATCTGACTCACTCTCTAAAAATGCACCCAGACTCTCTCGGCCAAGGTCGCGTCTCCCACCCAAGGTCCAAGGTCAAACAGCCACTTACCCATCTTTCATCAACTATGACATAGCCTTTCCAACAAGATCATTTATGAAAGTCACCAAAAAGAGTAAACTGAAGAACTGAAGTGTTACTGTATTAGAAAAAACTTGCAGAGTGAAAAGTCCAACAACAGAGAGTGCTCTATGTTGGATAAATGATAAAGGGGAAACGAGTGTTTTCTTAGTTAACCTAATGAGTGGAGATGTGCAGATCAATAAGGGAAGTTGTATATGTAATTTAGAGAGTAGTCCAGCTCCTATGCGTTAAGTAATAATAGCAGGAGCATCAAGCAAAAGTAAATTGACAGACAAAGAGTGCATAAAAGAACATTTGATTCACTCAGAATATTTTAATGTAGAGAATGGCCAACTGGACCGAAAGATAGTTGCCCTACATGATGAAGGATTAGGTTGTACAAATTTAGTACAGCAAACAATTAACATAAAACCTGACACACAACCAATCACTGTGCCAGCAAATGAAGTTGCACACTCACAGCGTGCATCAGCTAGACAATATTGTTACGTCCCCACCCCACACTGTCATAGGCTCCAACAGCAGCAGTACAGTACAGGACGGACGTTGCCCAGCTAGTTGTTCTTCCTATGGTTAGCCTTTAGGTGTACAGTACACAGGATCAACTCAGGCGTTGTAACTAAACACTAGCTTCTTAAGTTCACTGTCTTTATTTACCAAATAACCACACTTAATGCTTTCGAACTTCACTTCACTGTTTTCACAAGCACTGGAGTTATACAAACGTTACTAATTGTAGTTACATTTAATGCTTAACAACAATACTTCAGTGTTTCTATACAAAATGCACTGCACTGACAATGCTTGCCAACAACACTTCACTATTTCCACAAGCACTGCACTGATACTGAACTACACTCAAATTGGACTGAAAACCAATTGAACTGACTCTAGTCTCTCCCCCATCCTTATATAAGCTTGCATTGTACTAGAAACTTCGACATTTTTCCATAGTTCTGGTGTATTCTAGAGAGACAACACAGTTACCAACTCGGAGACAACCAAAACATGCTAGTTTTTTTTATATTAAATAACACCAAATTATTTAGCATACTAACTTAAATCACATAATTTCATAACAATACAGATACAAATAAGGGCAGGGGAATGAAACGATTGGATACATTTTATGATTGAGCCAGCCGCAACTAGAGCAGCCGGGTGTGACAAAGACCATAAGATATTTCTGTTCTGTATGCTATAAAACTCTTTCTAATAGAGCTAGAAGTGTCATTTTTATGAAAATCATTGCAAATAAATGCTTTACAACTCTTTCAACAAGCGTTGATGAAGTGATTTGTATATCTCTGAGAAAATCAGTGTTGAATAAATGAGTGAATAATAAAATATGGTAATTTACATTCTCTTTTTTTTTTGTTCATTAGGAAGATCATTTATTCATTTATAACATGTAGAAATATCATAACAATACAGTTATAAACAAGATTGGATGAGAAAATTGAATGAAAAATTTTTTTGATGCGTGCATCGCTGAGTAAGGGATGTGTGGCGTGTAAGGACTAGGCCAGCCCGTAGGGGTCATGCAGTACTCGGAAGTTGTTGGAAGCAGGTTGCAGTGAAAAAGCTCGAGAGGGTTAAACAATTCACAACAGTATATCGAGAATAACTAAATCATTGAAGAAATATCAAGCAGCTGGTAATTCCTAATAAAATGACACCTCAAATTTTAAGGATAATACACGATAGTCCACATGTAGATTATTCTGGCAATGATAGGACAGTCAGGCAGGCCCGGATGTATTATTATTGGTCATCATTATGCAAAGACATACATAATCACCTTGACAGATGTGAATCATGTGTGACGCACAAAGGTTATACTCTGACACCAGCACACATAGGAAAATATCCTGTGCCTAACCAACCATGGGACGTTGTCGCGGCTGACTTACTTAAACTACCCTTATCTAATAATCATAATCAGTATCTCTTTGTTGCTGCTGATCATTTCTCAAGGTATGTAATTTTGGTCCCATTTAAGGATAAGACATCAGAAACAGTTGTGCAGGTATTCATAGATGAAGTAATCTGTAGGTTCACCACACAAAAGATGCTAATAAGCGATAATGGAGGAGAATATAGCTCTGAAATCTTACAAGAAATATGTACACAATACAATAACAAAAAAGTTAATGTTTTAGCCTATCATCCAGCTTCCAATCAATTGGCTGAGATACAGAATAAAAAAGTGCTAAATGTACTACATCACATTCTCAGTGAGAATGATCGAAACTGAGATGACTAGATCCCCGGGGTTGAAGCATAAGATGATTGTGCAGGTAACAAGTTTGTAAGAGACGCACCTCATTTTATTATATACAGAACAGACAGACGTTTCTCATACGAGATAAAGGAAGGTTAGCAAATGCCTATAATGTATACAATTATGAACATTATCCTAAACTTCTTTAACGTGAATTCAGAGAGATACAAAGTTAGACAAACAATTAACGATGTCCAAGGAAGAAATGACGGCATCATTTAATAAGAAGGCTAAGGGATCAAATATCAAAATAGGTGACATAGTCTATGGCATCACTCACACTAGAGACAGTTAACTGTCACTGAAATTTGAAGGCCCATACAGGGTAATTAAGAGGGCATCAAATAAGGTATTAATTAAGTCTCTGTCGAGTGATGAAGAGCAGCAAGTTCATATTGATCATTTTAAAAGGGTTTCAAGAAATTTTGCTTACAATTAAAAAACATCAGATACAACCGAAAAACCTAGTAAACACGATGGAAATAAACTGAAACAAATTAATACATACTGGAATGAATCACGATCGCATAGCAAACATACAAACACGGATGCAGCTAGCAGATCAGTTACCATAACAAGGCTTCTACATGACCCAGGAATGTATTTTGACTCCATTTATAGGTAATAAGTTGAACAATTTAGAGCAGTCCTTTTTTTCAAAGAGCCAGATTAAAGTGAAGATAAATGAAAGGTTCATCATCAGTATAATCATCCCTAGTATGACTTGCCAACATAATTGGATTAGCCATCTTATAACATTATTTTCTCGGTAGGTATAGATGAGGAGAATTATTCCATGGATTCTACTGTTCATGCAGATATCAAGAGGAACTCCTCACTTACATCCTCAACATGTAGTAAGACAAGGTTGCATTATCGCACCGACCACCTCAACAACTATTGTGAAAGACATAGTGAGAAATGAAATTACTTTGGACGTACGGTACAACCTACCAATCGTGTTGCTGAATATAGCAAGACCACTTAAAACTTTAGAAACAGTATTTAGAGGCTCTTCCTCATATGCTTATCCAATACAAGAAGTGGCTAAAATCATTAAGTTAGCGGACTGGAAGCTAGAACAGGCTAAGAGCATTACGCTCACAATGATCCAGGACATCCAGTCACACAGGGCTGACACAATTAGGGAAACAAACAACATAGCAAATACAGGTAATAAACGTGGTTTGTTCGATCTAGGTGAAGTAATTCTAGGTAACGTTTTGAATTGGCTACAGAAAGTGATCTTGAAGAAATATATAACAAACTTAACAAGATTGCACAAAATCTCTCATATCAGCATGAGCTAGCTAATACCCAGAACAGTGTAATGATGATGTTTGTAAAGAACATACAAAGACAGAGAAATCAACTCAAAAAATTGTGGAGAAAGTAAATGTACTAGAAAGAAATAATGCACTATTCCAACACTTTTCAGTGGTCATGGAATATACTGACATAAAACTTCAGTTTGACAATGCTAGAGCACAGTATCAAACTTTCTTGGAAGGCATTGCTAATGCTGGTAACAGTAGGATCACCATTAATTTTCTTTCCATTCACAACCTATGTATAATAATCAGTAAAGGTGCAAATAAGCATGGTTTGAAGCCTTTGTTTGAGGAAAGGAATCTGTTGTGTTGTCCATACTTAGAAGCAACTCTCACAACAAAATCAATAGTAGTTCATGTTGCATTCAAAACAGATGATTATTTTTCACGGCCTATCAAATATTCCTTTTTCATTCTATAAAAGATGACTCATTAGACACCATCAACACCAAAAGAGTAGTCATCATTGTCTCCAATAATAAGGATACTATCGGCTTCACTAGTGAAAGAACAATTGAATATAATTGTCGTACATCACTGCATGCATTTCACCTTTGTCATGCGTAAATCTTCACGTTTCAGCCAACTGAGACAGTCCCTTGTGATGGCTATCATAAAGAACCACAACATTCATTATCACTGCAACTTCACAATTGCTCCAGATAAACTCATCTATCATCAATGCACTGAACATTCACAATTTTTCTATTGCACTCAAAATACATCAGTTTTCATGGCTCGCCCAGACACACTCCAACCCACACATCAGCATCTGGTTTATACATATCATCAGATTACTGTTAAGTACTAACCCCTTCATTGTTCACCTTATCTGCTAGAAGCCACTATGCTTTTCTAAACCACACACATAAGTTCTCCTGACCATTACCTAAAGGGAATTTAAATATGAGTACACATATTAAATTAACTTTGGTAAGTTTGAAACCATGCAACTGATCAATCAAACAATACAATCTTGCAAGGAATGTACTAGGATTATATTCAATCCATATTATGCTTATAGCCCAGCTCCAGTCATCCTTATACTGTAATTTTCTCAATCATATTTGCTATATTAATATTGGCTATGAGCAGAATGCCACCTAGGATTTAAAACTTTGAAACAATAGTCAACAGCTACGTGTTACAAGTGAGACCAGTGAATAATGGTAATACTGTAACTACATTTTATATAAAATAACAAAATATATGAGGTTACAGTATTAACCCTTTGGTGTTTATGGATGCAGTGCAAATTTCAAGCACACATTACCATTTGACACAGGCTGCAAATGCACACATTTCAACCTCTCATTACTATTCGATTCCGGTTGCGTCGAATGAAATGGCCCCTGTTTTTTGTTGTTGTTGTTATGGAATGATTTCTGGGTGAGAACAAAGCAGTACTTGCTTCCCTGTTTATCCCTCCAACTGCGCTCATCCCACTCCGCACCCAGCATTGCCCCACTGTCCCAGTCAGCGTGCTACGTGCCTTGCTCAAGTAAGATAATTTTCTTTCGCGTTCTGTAAAGTCGGCCCTGAAACAGTATTTCTTTATTCACCAAAATGTAGCCAAATAATTTCCCTATAAATTTTTCTCAGTAACATTTGCCCTAAATATTTGTTAAGAAGTGTGACTTTCTAGTTAGGTAGTCTGAAAGATTCCCACTTTTTCCCGATGTTTCTCGTACCATATTTCTGTTACGAGTCAGAGTTGTCAGTTAGACTGCTGTTTGTGAGTGTAGTTATTTTGTAAGTTATGCATAATTTGGGGGCTCTTTTTCTCAATAATGTTTTATTTATGTGCTTGCTTGTTAAACTGTGTAATTTAATATAACTTTGTATGCTAAAAAATGTAGAGTGTTATGCAGTGTAAGAAAACTCTGGCAGGTTTTGGATGTCTCCGAGTTGGTAACTGTTGTAACCATTGCTCCCTTCGGGAATGCACGAGATTTATGGCGAACTGTAGAATGCTGTAGAATATAGGAAGCTTATATAAGGATGGGGATGAGACTAGAGCAGTTTCAGCTGGTTTTCAGTTCAGTTTAAGTGAAGTGCAGTGTCATTGCAGTGCAGTTTGTATACACTCCGTACTTGTGAAAATAGTGAAGTGTTGTTGGCAAACAGTGAAGCGTTATTGCAGTTTGTATATTTTCGATACTTGTGAAAATAATGAAATTAAGCAGGAAAACATTAAGTGTAATTATTTGGAAAATAAAGACTGAACTTAAGAAGCCAGTGCTTAATTTCGCCTCAGCTGTCTTGTGTACTGTAGGCTACACCAAAGACTGACCATAGGAAGAACAACTCATTGGGCAATGTCCTTCCTATACTGATCTGCTGCTGTTGGAGCCTGTGGCAGTGTGGAACGGGAATGTAACATATGATATTTTTATTTTAAAAAAAATGAAAAGAAACTGAAGTAAAAAAAAAAAATAAAGGCATAACTTACATTCGGCTGATCTTTTTTGCAACACCATAAGCAAGCACATTTATTCAGGAGTGCAGTGAAGAAAAAAGAAAGAAAGAAAAAAGAAAAACTATTATCGAAGCATAAATATGGATGTGAGGATAAACTGTTTATGAACTATCAAGTGAGCGGGAATAATGTGGTGACAGTGGGGGAGGTCTCTCAGTGTGTGGCCCTGCGTGCCGAGGACCGCCTCTAAACTACTGGCTAGCGGTAGGATGCAGCCTGAATCGAATGGTAACCTAAGGGTTAATTTGAATATAAACTTGCAACAGAATGAAGCAAGTGTACATGTATTCATTTTATAGTATGTAACCATATTAGTATGTCTTATATAAACATATAGCAAGTACATCAAAGATGATTGATTCTTGATACGATTGACTACTGTAGACCCGCCAATGTATTGTTACTGAATAGCTATTGTGTAATTATATATAGGTATATATCTCTATTATTCTGTATAATTGTGTTACTACATTCAGTTTCCTAAAACTATGATGAATACCATGTATTTTCATTAATATTTCATTTAAATATTTGACAAGTAGATAAATAACCTTGTAACATATTCCTGTACCCTGTGTAGATTGTAATACAAAAATAGGTCGTAGGTACGACAATTTGGGTGACCGAGCGATATGTAGGAATTAATGTAGTCATAACACAAAATTTAATAGTTATAGGCATTAATATAATCATAGCATAACGTGTAACACTAGCACAATATGTAATATGCAGGGCAGGTGGATGTGTCTGTGGCATCAGGAAGAGAAACACGAACATCCCCTGGCCCAGACTACCAAGAATGTCAAACACATGATGTAACCCACGGAAGCCAGTTAGCCACGTGACGGAAGCATACTAGACACTATACACACACACACATACACACACACATGTCTGTTAGCTGGATGCCAGGAAGTAATATGTATCCATAAATCAGGTGTAGAAGTCAGCAGGACATTGGGGAGAGTAGGAGATAGGCAGTAGAGTAGGAGGTTTGCAGCCAGTAAGAGATTAGCTGTAACTATGACAATCAGTGGGTCACATCACTTTGTCCATCACACAAGTGCAGGGGTAGGGAGTGAACAGTATAACTATATCACAATAGAACCCCTTCACCCCAAGATGTCATTACCTTTCCTTCACTTATGATACAAGACAGAGAGAGAGTGAGGCAAAGAAAGACCTACCTTGAGAAGAGAAAGATAGAACCCATAAATACACAATCTCCAAGCTACCCAACGCTTCACAACACTCTACTTTGATAGCAGCACACATTAATAGGGGCTTCGCCAATTTACAGCTACAATCCCAACTTGCTAAGCTATGACTATTATCTACATTTGGCAGCAGCAGTAATCTATGATAACCAACACTGGTGGCAATGATTCTCTGCAATATCCACATTACTGACATTGGTGGCACCTGCCTACCTAGATACCTACCTACCTACCTATCCACATATTGACAGTAGGATAAGTCAAAGTAATAAGACTGTGACTGGAGGAGCCCAGTAGAGAGAAAAGATTAACAGAGTTAGCAGAAGGATTAGTTGTAAGGAATAGGTCAAGTCTGTTTAAACTCTCTCCACGGCTATCATTGATACAGGTAGGGTGCTGTACAAGCAGTTCTGTCATAAAATGACTAAATGTCATAAAAGACTTTGTGGTTCCTTTTGGTTGAGTTATATATATATTAGACTTATGGACGAGCGGTTTTTATATCTTGGAGTAGCTTCCCATTTGTCATGTAGTGACAGGAGAGGCAAAGAATAGTATGGGACTATTTTTATTTGTCTTGGAAATATTAACAAGTCTCTGTCTCGCTCTCGCTCCCTCTCTCTCTGTCTCTCTCTCTCTGTCTCAAGTTGCTAAGCCCTTCTCCCCATTACCTGCCTGTTCTAAGGCTTGTCTCCTTCTGCTCCTGCCTGTTCTGTGGCTAACCTCCCTCTGAGCTCTCTTTCCTAAATTCTGGTGTAGCAGGGGTGTGTCACGTGTGTTCCTTGTGAGTGGAAAGTTCTAGCAGCCTGTGTGTGAGTATGTGTGTATGTGTGTGTATGGTCACTAGGCGCTGTCGTGTGCCTATCAAGCATTCCTCGAGTTAAGAATGTGTAAGCATGTTTAGCACTGCTCGATTCTCGCAGAGACAATACCTTCTCATCATCTGACTCCCTGCTTCTATCTGTCTCTCTATCTATCTATTTATCTATCTATCTATTATGATTTGTAATTATAATATGGAGTCTGGATATCTGCTCGGTCACGCGAAAATGGCGTACCATCGACAGTTAATAGTCCTAATATATTAATACATATTATATACACATTATAATGAACCTATAAGCTAATTAAGTGAAATACATAATATTGTAAAAGTAACATAATTGTATGAATATTGTATACATATAATATTCATAGTAAATAGTGATTATTTAGTAATATTACATTTTAAACAAGTTGTATACATATTTGAATAAATGCAATGGTTGTTGTATAACACTTTGTAAGACGTGCATGTACAACAGACGTACGCATATAATTGTGCAATGGTAATACTGCTAGGTTATACATTACATAGAGTTATCACTTTAGTAATGTCTAATGTTTCACCTAACTTGTATGATGATACTGGTAATACAGAATTGTGCTATAATTGTATGACTTATATTGTGTTAATGCATAATTGTGTTGGCCTTATATAAGTGTCTTGGCCTTATAATTGTAGTTAAAGTTACATAAAAGTTACGTCTTGTTAATGCAACTGTTAATTGGCAAAGTGTAACATAATGCAATCGTTTGTCGTTACATAATTGTTACATATCGTTTGTAGTTACATTATTGTAGTTAAAGTTACATAAAAGTTACATCTTGTTAATGCAACTGTCACAGAAATGGTAAATATTGTTTGTAGTATTGTTTGTAGTTACATAATTGTAGTTAAAGTTACATAAAAGTTACATCTTGTTAATGCAACTGTCACAGAAATGGTAAATATTGTTTGTAGTATTGTTTGTAGTTACATAATTGTAGTTAAAGTTACATAAAAGTTACATCTTGTTAATGCAACTGTCACATAAATTAGTACATATTGTTTGTAGTTACATAATTGTAGCAAGTGTAACATAATGTAATCGTTTGTCGTTACATAATTATAATATGGAGTTACATAATTGTAATAATTGCAGTCCTAACATATGCTGCGGTCGATGATAGTGATGATGTGTCATGCCACTTGCTTGTGGAGACAGCAATTTGCTTTTTTGTTTGTAGTTTATGTGGTATTTTGGCATATGTAGTAACACTTAACTTATTTTCATTTGTTTGTTATGTGATCTAACTCTATTTCTCTCATTTTTCTTTCTTACTTTTTCTTTCTTTCTTTCTTTCCTTCTCTTTTTTTTTTTTTTTTTTTTTGCATGTATTGATTTTCTATAGTTTGTTTTTCTTTGCTTGTGTACGCTTTTTCCATGTTGTTCATGGCTGCATAATTACTGGCTAATTTCCTTGGGATACTTTTTTAAAGTTTAGTTTATATTGCACAGGTATTACTGAAAATGATATTATATAGTCCCATATTTTGTTATTTTATATAAAAAATATATACACTATATACAGTATTAACTATACACACTGACTTGTTGTTCACCTGTACCTATCGTGAGTAATATGTGTCAGCACTGTGTGGAAATCATTGTCTTCACGATTGTGTTGAAGATGTTCACTCTTGCTAACGTCATTTGTGTTGGCCATTTTTTTTTTTTTCTAGTTTACCTTGTAACTTAATTTGTCTGTTTCCACTAGGTAGCTTTAATTAATAATTGTTAAATACAGTTCTTTTAATCGCTCACTGAGTAACTGTGATGGTATATTTTCTTTATTACTTTGTAGATGTAATAATGTATAGCTGTATGTATGAAACACGTATTTTATGTAGGTATAAATGGTAACACTCGTTGGTAGTAAATAAATGTTATATTTATTGTTGGCGATTATTTAGTGTTTGAGTTATGCAGATAACTGAAGTAAGTATGTGTATTTAAGCTGTAACTATACAACACGTTTTATATGTTTGTGCAGAAGCTTATTGTCTATCACTGTGTATTGTATAAATGAAGTAACTATGTAACTCACTAATTTTTACCGTGGAGGAAATGGTGTGA
This sequence comes from Coenobita brevimanus, assembly GCF_032717465.1. Taxonomy (NCBI): domain Eukaryota; kingdom Metazoa; phylum Arthropoda; class Malacostraca; order Decapoda; family Coenobitidae; genus Coenobita; species Coenobita brevimanus. The sequence goes on along the minus strand of NC_136972.1, from coordinate 7,783,973 downwards.
GCGGTGCTGCACATGGTGATAGCGTTGTTCTTCACGGGTTGATTGGCGTGTTGTCGTCTCAGCACATGGTGACGTCGGCTTCCCACACTGGTAGCTGTGGTGAATACTGAGTAGCGATGCTTAACCCCTTAACCGCGGGGCGTCACTTTCGTGACGCTTGGGAGCAGGGATCATACCGCGGGGTGTCGCTTTTGTGATTCTGTGTTATTTTGAATTCACCCGGGCTTCCAAGTGGGGGCTTGTATCATCTATCAGTACTGCCAATGTCCAACACTAGTCAGCACTCCTAATCTCATCTGTACTCCCATCCATTGTTGACAATTTAGCCATTTCTCCCCGTTCTTGACTCTCCTCCCTACCCCCCCTCCATTACCCTATCCTCTCGCCTGCCCGGCTGTGCTACGCTAAGTAAATCTTCCCTGGAATTTTTCACTGCTTTCATCCATTGAAATAAGCCCTATGTCATATTCTTATACCAAATAATATATACAAGAAAGAAATAATGTAAGTGAGAGTGCCATACACCTGGAATTGGCTAATTATCACCTGACAACACCTCACGTGCACTCGTTCGCTAATTTTCGCTGTTTTTTTCCCTTGAAATATGCCGTATAATCTATTTTCGTAATAAATATACATGTAAGGAGGAAAGGGAGAAGCCTAAGTGATATTTACATTTACCTGGAACTACCTAATTTATAATGTATTGTCTAGATTTCCTGCCAATCATATCAGTGCTAGACAAAGCTGTTTCAAGATTTAACATTGGTAGCTCTGAATATATATCTCCTAAGTAGGCCTCTAATCTATTTTCGTAATAAATATACATGTAAGGAGTGAAGGGAGAAGCCTAAGTGATATTTACATTCACCTGGAACTACCAAATTTATAATGTATTGTCTAGATTTCCTGCCAATCATATCAGTGCTAGACTTAGCTGTTTCAAGAAGTAATATTGGTAACTCTGAATAACCCCTAGCAGGCCTCCACGCTGGTCCTCCGTTATCAGTTCACTCTCATCTTCCAAAGTGAGAGTACGTATGTTTCTTCTTGCTGACTTCAAGGCCTTTTTTCACCCCCATGCAAATGGCCCTGTGACCTTTACCCCCTACTAAACCTCGTGTGGAAAGAGGTAAAGGGCTGACAATTGATAAAAGAGTGACTACGATCTTTCTATTGAGTAAAACAGTGCAAGTGGAATTGTAAATAATGTGTAAATAATGTGTAAACAGCAAGTGAAAGTAATGAATGTAAAAATATACGTGAACAATGGAAAATAGTTTTATAAGTTATTTAAAGTGACAGTGCACAACACAGTGTAAATAAAATAGAAATGTAAATAACATAAATAAAATAGAGAACGTAAATAGAAATGTAAATGAGTAGTATTATAAGAATACGAGTATATACCCTAGGAGTAATGAAAGTGAAAGTTTCACTCTAGCATGTCTGAATGCTATGAGTTATGAGAGTGAAGATGAAAGTGACATTCACTCTCAATGCCAGTATACAGGACGAGAAAGTGAATGCTACGTATTTTACTGAAAGAAATTGAATCCCTACAGTGACAATAAACTAATACTACTGAAGGAAACTTATGGATAAAGACTGTAGATATATATAAGTGTTATATAGTAATAGAAATATAAAGTGTGAGGGGTTTTATGAATAATAAATGACAGACTACCAAGAGCGAACTAGTGCCAGTGCGACGATCAGACGCGCTCGTAATATCCATTGCTTTCACAGTGTTTTTTTTTTTGAGTATGGATCCCAAACTACTTGAAAATTGTAGAATAGTGTTTATAGTGTTTGTATCTGGCTGTGGTAATCATATTACGGGTTGTCAGGAAGTGTAAAGTGGAGACTTCGTTACCCTGCTTCAGAGGTATCCACAAGTCCTACGGTAACCGACGAAGGCTCAACAATCATTCCAGGAGAAAGCTGAAGGTATGTGCCATAAGCATATGTAATTTTATTATTCTAGGACTAATAACTGATTTTTGGCAAATATTTTTTGAGAGTCTGTCGGAGCCCAAATAACCCCGCGGCACATGCAAGTCATTGGTAAACAAGCCCGCGGTGTAGGGGTTAAGCTGGGTGAAGAAAGGTAAGTAAGTTGCGTTATAAATGTGGCTCTGGTGTTTTGCTGCGTGTCTTGACCTCTGCGTCAGGCGTAGGCAGGAGTGAGTGGTGGGGGCTTGTGTGCTTGTTGGTCTCTCCTCTTCTTTACTTGCTTTGTTTTATATTCTTCTTGATGCTGCTTGAAGTTACGTGATGATTATAGAGTTGTTTTGTAGACTTGTTGACTATTTGCATTGTAGGCTGTATTTTGTAGGGATTCACTGTAGAACTGAAGCTAATCTTGTAGAGTCTCGCCTGCTTTTGTAGAAATTTGCTTTTAATTCGGAGACGATGTCCGTAGATTCACTGGTTCGTCGTAGAAATTGCAAGATCGTATCAATGTTTTGTTAAACTACTTGCAAGGCGTCCTGTGACCTCTTTCACCTCTGCATCAGCATGATGATCGGGGAGGCAGAGGGGGCTGGGTGGAGAGAATACTGTCAGGAGCTGGTTGTGAGAGGTATTCTTTTTGTTCTCAATCTTGATATTTTGTAGGAATTCAATGTTGATTCGTAGACGAGGTTCGTATACGTTCACTACCACCAAATGTCATAAAATGACTAAATGTCATAAAAGACTTTGTGGTTCCTTTGTGGTTGAGTTATATATATATATTAGACTTATGGACGAGCGGTTTTTATATCTTGGAGTAGCTTCCCATTTGTCATGTAGTGACAGGAGAGGTAAAGAATAGTATGGGACTATTTTTATTTGTCTTGGAAATATTAACAAGTCTCTGTCTCGCTCTTGCTCTCGCTCCCTCTCTCTCTCTCTGTCTCTCTCTCGCTCCCTCTCTCTCTCTGTCTCTCTCTCTGTCTCAAGTTGCTAAGCCCTTCTCCCCATTACCTGCCTGTTCTAAGGCTTGTCTCCTTCTGCTCCTGCCTGTTCTGTGGCTAACCTCCCTCTGAGCTCTCTTTCCTAAATTCTGGTGTAGCAGGGGTGTGTCACGTGTGTTCCTTGTGAATGGAAAGTTCTAGCAGCCTGTGTGTGAGTATGTGTGTATGTGTGTGTATGGTCACTAGGCGCTGTCGTGTGCCTATCAAGCATTCCTCGAGTTAAGAGTGTGTAAGCATGTTTAGCACTGCTCGATTCTCGCCGACACAATACCTTCTCATCATCTGACTCCCTGCTTCTATCTGTCTCTCTATCTATCTATTTATCTATCTATCTATTATGATTTGTAATTATAATATGGAGTCTGGATAGTTCTAGGTCATTAAGGATAGAAAAGATGTAGGCCTGTTCACAAGTTGGATCAGTGAATGGAGGGGATAGCCAAAGATGGTGGTGAACATTGAAATCACCCAGAATGGAGATTTCAGAGAAAGGAAAAATTTATATATGTTTCATCTTAGAAGTAAGATAGTCGAAGAATTGTTCATGGTCAGTAGAAAGTAAAGAGAACAAATATATTTAATAGAGAATGAAAGGATAGCCGATGCCAGAGAGTAGAGAATTTCGAAGATTCAAACTCAGGTATTGTACATGAGAGCAAGATATGTCGTTGTGTACATATACAAAACAATCACCTTTGGCGTTCAAATGAGTATAGAGAAAGTTGGAGGATACAGAAAAGGGTTTGCTATCAGTTTGCCTCAGACAGCTGAGTCCCAGTGGGAAAGAAAAAGTGAGGTTTAGAGGAGGAGAAAGCTAGAGGAAAGGCCGCAAATGTTGCAGATATGAAGTGGGTCAGACATTGGTCCAGGCATCTTGCTAGATCGTCATCGGGAAAGGGGCAGATAGTGGAGGGCTTTGATCATCCCCCACCCCTAGGAACTCTGAAGCTTGGTGATACAATGCAATTTTTAGTTGAATTTCGAATAAGAAATGTAGTGTGTAACTTGCAAATAATTTGGTGTTGAGAACTAGAGGAACCTGTATTGGAGAGCATGCTGGCCTACGCTCTGTGTTACTGAAACACTGAAAAAGTTTAGCAAAGGGGGATGGCCAGAAACTAGCCCCGAGGGCTGATAAAATGCGAGCTCCAGCTCTCCCTGTCGTCAGGTCATCCACCTTGGGAGTGCCTCCCTGCACAACTTGTGCTACTGTCTACTCCCTGTTGACTTCAAGGATTCGATTAATAACATCTATGCCATTAGCTGTTGCTTTTTCTATCCCTCTGTCACTTCCTAAAGTGTGCCTAACACTGTTATCTAGAACTCTACCTAACCTCGCCTTTCCTATCCTGTTGTGGTGAGGGCCATGTCTACCATATAAACTCCTGTCATGATTAAAACTGTCCCCTACATCAACATACATCACAACCTCCTTTTTACAAATATCTAGCCAACTACTGAGTCATATGTTTCTACTGAGTATTACGGAACAATGTCAGATCTTGAAAACACACCACAGACAACCAACCCTCTACGATCTTCCTTGAACTTCCTAATAAAATCCCTGTACGTCATAAGAGTTTCTTTTGACCTTCCTGAAACTGCATTATTAGTCCCAACCAGAGTAACAAAGGCCGAGTCTTCTAAACTGCCGCTAAGTTATCAACTCTATTGTATCCTACACCCAGGAAAGCAAAAATGCTTCTTCCTAGATATGTTAGCAGAAAACTCATTCTTCTTATGCGTAATCAACGAATCCCCGACAAGCGTGAGGCTAGGCTTATCCTGTACTTCATCCCTTAGCACCTGAAACCTGTTCCTAAGAGCCACAGTTATATCATTATTACATACCTTAGCCTTGCACCCTCTCTTGGCTGGCTGAAAGAATCGATATCATCTTGCCTGTCCTCAGCCTGAATAAGTCAACTCTCTAAGTTACCTACATTGCCTAACACTTCTGCCTTCACTTTCACAACATGCACAGCCATACCACTCACCATTCCAGCTGCATTCTCCCAGTCTTTAAATTCGTCACTTAACATGTCAACTGTCTTACTGTTTTTCATTTTTTCTAAACGAAGACTACCTGCTGATTCACAAAACAGATAACACGTGCACTCACACCTTCTTTCACTCTTCAAGAGTCTTATAAATTCCTTAGAACACACTCAGCTGTAGAAACGTTGGTCAAGCGCCATTTTAACGAAGGCTTGAGAAAGCTCCAAGCACGTCTTCATCTGAGTAGGTCACAGGTCAGATAGATGGATTGATAGACAGATGGATAGATGAACATATACATAGATAGATAGACAGAGAGATAGATAAATAAAGAGATACATAGATAGATACATAGATAAACAGATAGATAAGCAAGTATATTAGAAAACAGTACATGTATTATTCAAAGCCAAGAATTCCATGGGAAAGGAGGATGCCACATATTGGTGCTGGAGGCAAAGGCATGAAACAAACCAGCCGCCCTGACGTGGCCATCGTCAGGGCAAGAGAGAGAGAGAGAGAGAGAGAGAGAGAGAGAGAGAGAGAGAGAGAGAGAGAATACCTGTAATCTGATGTACATATTACTTTTTTATTTCATTTTCCTTACTCGCTTCTACTTTTGTTTAAAGAATTTCACTTTCATATAACGTAAACTACCACCTTTCCATCAGAAATATTGAGCTGTTGCAAGAGAAAGACACTATATAAGACTGCCGGTGAGAGGTTATATCGAAGTGTGGTTGGGGTTTATTGCTCACGTAATGCCGCTCAGGGATTATTGCTGCTGGCCACTCTCATCTTAAATGTCAGGACAAACTTGCCTAGCCCCGGGCTCCTACGATCCTCATAGGGCAACATAGGATTGGATGATGGAAGGATGGATGGATAACAACAACAACAATAAGAGTAGTAACAATAATTGAGGTATCTGCAGTTACTGAGCCTAGAAGGCTTCCTAACACCTCGTCCTTAGCGATTTAGTCTTGGATATAGGTGGTGAATATCCTTTTGTACTTTGTCTATACATAATATGGCGATACTAAAATGAATTAAGTAACACGGAGCAGGAAAGTAAGTTGTAATAAGGTAAGTTCCTTAGGAAAAAGTGGTTAGGAACTTTTCTCAACCAACCATAAAAGGGACCCATGTCTGAAGAAAATTTGTGAAGATATAAAAGCATGTGCCCATCTTGCATATCCATTTTTAAGAAGGAAGAAAGATACGGAGGAAAGCACGAAGGAGTGCAGTGGAAAGGATATTGTATCATAGTGAACGAAAGTGGTTAACAAATGAGGTCGAGTTAGGTCTCTCACTCTCTCTCTCTCTCTCTCTCTCTCTCTCTCTCACACACACACACACACACACACACACACACACACACACACACACACACACACACACACACACACACACACACAGATGATTCAAACCAGGTAAACACTTAAATAGGCTTCACTCCCGTGAAGCACCTACACCTGTAATCAATATCTAATTAGGGTAACGTTCACCTGGCCTGATCTAATTACTGGTGGAGGTGGCAGGAGGGGCTGAAACACTATTGGCCTTCTCTGCATCAGCCTCACGGCGCTGTTGAACTGGGAAGGAGAACTCTTAAAATGAGATGGGCTGGGTTGGGGAAGCTCTTGAAATATAATGGAGTGTAGTGGGAGAGGTTTTGCCTGAAGAAAATCTGGGTTTTGGTTTAGGTTAGGCTGGAAAACCTCTGAAACTCTTTGAAACAGGGTGGAGAAACTCAATGAAACATGGTGGAGAAGCTATTTGAAAAATGCGGAGAAACTTTACGAAACAGATGGAGAAACTCTGAACATATGGAGAAGCTCTTTGAAACAGGATGGAGAAATTCTTTGAAACTGATGGAGAAACTCTTTGAAACAGAGTGGAGAAACTTAAAAACAGGGTGAAGAAACTCTTAAAAAGGTGGAGAAACTCTTTGAATCAGGGTGAGAAATTGTCTCACTCAGAATGGAGATACTCTTTAAAACAGGGTGACAAACTTTGAAATATGTGAAACAACTGTTGGAAACGGATGGAAAAACTCTTTGAAACAGGATGGGGAAACTTTGAAACGGGGGTAAACTCTTTCAATCGGGCTGGAGATACCCTATGAAGCAGGGCGAAAAATTCTTTGCAGCAGCTGGAGAAATTCTTTGACACAGGTGGAGGAACTCTTTGAATCGGTGAGAAACTCTTTGATAGAGGGTGAGAAACTCTTTGAAACAGAGTGGGTAACTCTTTGAAACAGGGTGGGAAACTCTTTGAGACAGGGTGGGAAATTCTTTAATACAATGTGAGAAACACTTTGAAACAGGGTGGGTAACTCTTTGAAACAGGTAGGTAACTCTCTGAAACAGGGTGGGTAACTCTTTGAAACAGGGTAGGTAACTCTTTGAAACAGGGTGGGAAACTCTTTGAAATAGGGATGGAAACTCTTTGAAACAAGGTGGGAAACTGATACAGTGAGAGAAACTCTTTGAAACAGGGTGGGCAAGTCTTTGAAACAGGGTGGAGAAAACTTCAGAAACAGAGTGAAAAATTGTTTGAAAGAGGTGGAGAAATTCTTTGAAACAGCGAGGAAAACTCTTGCCTTAGAACAGAATTGATTGGCGGAGGTCTTGAACTGTATCAGGATAGACTTGAGGAACATCCGTATTTGGTTAGATGTAGATGAAGAAACTCTTGATCTGTGAAGGATAACTTTTGAACTGAGTGTGAGAAGCGCTTGGTGTGTCTGAATCGACTTGAGAAACTTTTAGAATGAAAGGGAGTGGGTTTGTAAATTGCTTACATTATGTTAGGATTGATTGGATACAATCTGTGGCTATGTTGAAAAAAGCAGCTAAACTCTTCAAAGAGGCTTGGAACCCCTTGAACAGAGAGAGAGAGAGAGAGAGAGAGAGAGAGAGAGAGAGAGAGAGAGAGAGAGAGAGAGAGAACTCTTGATGCAGGACAGAATCGGCTGAGAAACCTCTTCGAGCTGGATTTATAAGTTTCTCGGTATGGTTAAGAGAGATTGGCGACTATGAAGGACTGATATGAGACCAGAGAAACTCTTAAAATGGGAGAGAGAGCTCTTGAAACATAGAAACTCTCTTGGGTCTATTGGCTGGGTAAATTCTTGAAAAATGAAGGAGTGGATTGGGAAACGATATATATATATATATATATATATATATATATATATATATATATATATATATATATATATATATACTGTATATATTAGGGTGTTTCAGAAGTAGGGTAAAAATTTCAACTTTATTTTTTTCATGCAAGTACATCACGCCCTTATTAGTCTTATAATGATCATTCAAGCCAATTTTGGAGGAAACAGAAGTATATTTTAAGGTAGCTCAAAATGATTACTTTTCTCAATGTAGTGGAAAAGAAATATTATACATATTTTCTCCATTAAAGAAAGTACCATGCAGAAACTAATACAGTAAATAAAAGCCACTTTTGCCAGCTCCTTCTTCGTCTTCTTTGGAAATGCCCCTGCATGCTCTCTAGTCACTTTGTGCAGGAACTGTTTCTGTCCTCCCTCGTTGTAGCAATGCCACACTCAGCAGCGTCACTGACCACCTTCAAGGATATCACTCGTTGCATTGCCAAGTGGTAGTTACCATCATCCTCCCACTCTCTTGGATCCTTGTTCACGAACGTTGGATCGAAGGCAGCATCCATCAGACACTTCATTAGAGTGGTCGAGTTTTCGGAAACGAAGGCGTCCAAGGGCTTATTTAACCGAACCCTCACGCCCTTGAGCCTTGTCAAGCCTTTACTGAAACTCTTCCCTGTCTTCACCATGTCATGCTTCACTGAAACTTCCAGTCGCGCGTCAAAGAAGACAAGGCCCACAAGCTCTCTGTCAGATACCACAACTGATGTCTTACCGCCTTTTCAGTCACATCCGCAACTCTCTGATCCGAGTAGCACTCCAAAACATTAAAAAATAATAATAATAATAAGATCATTTCGAGGTGCCCATTGAGCTTTCGTTGCTTCATTCCATGCTTCAGCATAAACCAAGGAGATGAAGAGTGCAATCTGGCGCATGCCTCATGCCTCTCTCTGCGTTGTTGTTTGGAATTGGCTATCGAACGTCAAAATTTTAATCGCATAAATCCCTTTTGCCACCCATCGCACCTGATGCATGGTTCCTGGTGGGCCGAAAGTTGACTGGTCAAGTTGACCCCCAAAGAAGATTTACGCCACCTGGGGTAGTTCCTTGCCGTCTTCATGAGGATGACCCGCTCTCAAAGGTTGATTTCAAGAATGTTGGCATGTACTTCTTCCATTCCTGAAGGGCGATGTTGATGGCAAAGAGTTCCACAAAATCTTCATTGGTATGCACAGTCTTGTACAAGAACTGATTGATAAGGGGCCACTGTGTCTGGAACTGCTTGAATAATGCTGTACAGAGGAAGATCCATGGCAAACTTTGAAGACAACATGAACATGATGTCTGCAAACCAGCCACACAGTTGATCTGAGTTCTTGTTCCATTAGTGTGCAACCACCTTGATGTATTCCAGTAATTGCTGCAGTAGAATCGAAGCTCAACGCAACAATCTTGTCTTGAAGAGTGGCCTCCTGAACCTCTTTGGGCACAACGTAAGTGAGTTCTTCTCCAGTTCCAATCAGTGCTACTGGAACACCTAGAGTGTCTTCAGTCTCTTCCCCGGAAACCAATACAGTGATCAAGTTTTGCAAATTCTTGCCTTGACAGATATTTGGAAGTAGCTTTTCACCCCAGTGAAGTGTCAGACGGATATCCTTTGTCTTGACTGATGCGGAAATTCCAGTTGCTATCTCTTCTCTGTTCTTGTTCCGAGCTCTATAGATTGTAGAAGGCGAAATCGCAAACTTCCAAAAATTATGACCAAGGGATTGGGCAGCAGCAGCATAAGAACTTGTTGCCTAGCGCATCAAAAGATTGTCCTGGTCCCAGGCAGCAGTCAAGCACTTGTTCCACAAAGCTTTCCAATTCTTGCTTGTTGCTGCATGACGACAGCTGGAGTCGGACTGACAAATTCATCGTTGTCTGTGGAAGTTGCTGACGGAGAGTTGGATTCCTCCAAAATGACTATCACCTCCAACCTCCTCCATTCCTTAAAGTCTTTCTGTTTTCGCTGCAAGGCGTCTGAATCGCGTTTCCTCTTTCTCTCCTTGACCTTAGCCATTACAACGTCGATAGTAGCCATTGAGGATGAGGCTCTGTCCTCGGGTGACTAATCATAAATCGTTTATCTTCACCCAGAGTGTTCATGCTCAATGCCTTCGAGTGGGCCACGTCGAATATCTCTTCCACATCCACTTTGAAGAGATCCTGCTTCATTTTCTCCTCATTTTCCCGGCTATTCTTCTTCAACTTCACATACTCCTCATACAGTTTCTTGAGCGTCTTGATTTGCCAAGCTGTGGAAGGCTGACTCTTTTCCAGATCTCTCAAACCTTTAAGATGATTTCTTTTACAGCTTTGGAAATTATCTTTTTCTTTTCCAGATGATGGAGCATAAACACTTTGTTCCACAGAGCGTAACTAGCTGCCAGTTGTATCTGGCTGTGGCTTTCCAATTAATCAGACCAATGATGCAGTTTTGTTTACCATGATGTCCCTGTGAAAACAAAATGAGAAAAGAGAATGTAATCAAAGAGGGATATATATATATATATATATATATATATATATATATATATATATATATATATATATATATATATATATATATATATTGTCAGGATAGGGCCCCAGCTATGAGATTATGAACGAAGACAAATAACTGCACCTGCCCTAAAAGTCTCTCTGAGGCTAAATAAATTTGTCTGCTAGTAGTATTAACAGACATATATCATACGGAATGCGGTGGTTATTTCCTATATGAGATGTTTCTTTTAGGACTTAAATTGTCTAGTGGTAGCAATAATATTGTTACGTCCCTGTCCCACACTGTTTACAGGCACCAACAGTACAGGAAGGACGTTGCCCAGTGAGTTGTTCTTCCTATGGTCAGCCTTTCAGTGTGCAACAACAAGATCAGCTCAGTCATGGTAAATAAACACTGGCTTCCCAAGTTCGCGGTCTTTATTCACCAAATAATTACACTAAATGCTTGCCAACTACACTTCACTGTTTTCACAAGTACTGGATCTACTGTATACAATCTTTACTAGACTGCACTGATACTGAACTGAGACTGAAACGCACTGACACTAAAACTGAAACGACACTGACTGCCCAAGGATCTTCCACCTCCTTATGTAGCCTTCCCTTCTTCTCCAGCATTCTAGGACGTGTTGGTTCCTGCCCCTAGCAACAACAGTCACCAAATCGGAGACATCCAAAACATGTCAAAGTTTTCTTACGTTACATAACACTAAACGATATAGCAAACAAACTGAAATAGAATGACTAAACTTAACAATTACGTAAATTAAAACATTACAAAGAAAGAGTATATGATTTAATGAATAATTTCACAAAATACCTCTGGTCACAACAGCAGGCAAACTGGTAACTCTCACTCGTAACTGAAAAATACAGGAAATACTTAGAACCTTCTAATATTTCATATCTAGCAAATCCCGCTTGTCAACATTACCCCCTCTGCAGTCCTTTTGTCATCCCGGCAAAACTACATAGTGCTTACAGTCATAATCATAAATCCTAATGAAACCTCTAATTATACACAAAATTATCCTTCAGCTTGTCAGATCTTCTCCTGTGCCACTTCTGACGATGTCCTAGCTCCTCCACACAGTCCATTCCTCCTGGAATGACTTGGTCCTCTTCCTGATTCACTTCATCCCTCGACAAACTGTCACCATCATCTTGTACTTCAGCTCCTTGGTCCTCCTCAACATCCTTGGTTGGGGATGAGCACAAATCCTCGGAGACTTTCCAGTTGTACTGTGCTGGCCCATGGTAATGCCACAGACGATTTACGTGTACCACCTAAGGACGAGATTTCCTGCCTCCCCAGATCCTGTATGTTACATCTGATGGGTAGTCCAACACAGTATAGGGCCCATCCCATGGGCTCTGCAGTTTTGTTGACTCTCCCTTCTTCAGCTGAGGATTATAAAGCCAATCTCTGTCACTATCCTTGAAGCTCACCTCACATGCCTTGGCATCATACTTCCACTTTATCACCTCTCCTGAAAACTTAATAGCTCCCCACACTTGATGATGTTCCTCAGGCAGCCTTTCCTGAAGATGCTTCACATAACAGATGTGTGTTGGCAGCTCTTCACTAGGTGGTCTTCCCATTAACAAGTCAACGGGTAAACATAACTCGTGGCCCAGCATCAGTTTTGCTGGGGTGTAGCCAGTAGACTCATGGGATGCAGACTGATATTCTATCAGCAATGCAAGTAATTTCTGGACCCATTCCGTTTGTCCCTTTGTACAGTAGTTTGCCAGTTCTTGTCCCAGGTCAAGTTGAATTTCTCCACCATTCCATCTGACTGTGGCCTTAGTGGGGTCGTCATGGTTCTCTTGATCCCCAGTAACTTGCAGCACTCACAGAACACAACAGACTCTTCTGTGGACTGAATGTAGTTCTATTGGCATACAAAACGACAGAAAAACAGGCCAACTAACACCTGAGCAACTGTCGCAGCCTCTTGATCGGGGATGGCATAAGCTCCTGGCCACTTTGTGAAGTAGTCCATGGCGACACATATTCTGGTTTCCTCTTTCAGTGAGTGGCAGATGTCCAGCAATATCCACTGCAACTCTTTCCATTGGTGCACCCACCTGGTACAGAGGAAGAGGGGCGAACCACGTTTCTTGGGTCTCTTCTTGGCACAGCATACATCACAAGCCTTACACCACTCTTCAACATCCTGATGCATACTAGTCCAGTAGAACCTCTGTCACAGGCGACTTGGCATTTTCTTCACTCCCAGGTGCCCACTAGTGATCTGGTTACGAGACACATCCAAGATCCCAGACCTCATTTTCTTCGGAACCACCAATTGCCAATACTTGCTGAGGCCTTTGGGTGTCTCCCATTAACGCTCCAGTAGTCTGTTATTCAAAGGTAGAAGATCCCACTGACTCCAGCAGCTCTTGGTCACAGGGCTAAACCTGGAAACCTCTTCTCGTGATAGTCTCACTGCACTCCGCTGCAGCCACTCTAGCACTGGTTGTAAATCTGCATCATTCATCTGCATCCTCTTCAGGTCTTCTTCATCTGACATTGGCCGTGTCACTACAGTACGGCGGCATTTCCTGCTATACTGCTTTTCATCTGTTCTTCCTTCCTCTTGCTAACTGTCAGTCAACGCTCCCTTGCATTTCCTCTGTGGTTTGGTTTCTTGGGAAAAACTGGCTGATTGTTGCCCCTTGTCACCAGCCTTTACTAGTTTACCCTCATCCTTCTCGTCTTCTGCAGCCTTCTTCTTGCTGTCTTTCTCATTTGGACAATCATAGCTGAAGTGTCCAACCTCACCACATGTTCAACACCCGTTTGTTACAATCGTTGGTTTCCTTGCACTTTTCCGTTCTCCATCATTCTTCCATTTGTAACCATCTGCCTTCTTGTGTCCTGGCTTCTTGCAGAACCAGCAATCTCCTCTGATATTCTCCTGTCCTCTCTTCGACTTGTAGCGTTCACTTTCCGATGTCCTGGCTTTTCACAATACCAGCAACTTTCTTAAAATTTTTCTAAATTATGCACCTGCCTCTTTCTTGCCTTGAATTATGCACTATGACAGGCCTGAAAGGTGGATGTACTGGACCTGGTGTAGGACTCAAATTCTAGATCCCTGGCTAGTGCCTCTTGCATGCTTCTGGGTTGTGCCTGCTTCACCTGGACTTTCAACTCTGCACTGTCAAGAGCATCGATGAACTAGTCCTTCAGAAGAATAGCCAACAGGTTAGGTGCTGGTGCAGGGTATGCATTATGTGCCATACTCTCCAGGTCATGAGGAAGCTGCTGGAGAGAGATTTGCCTATAACCTGTACGGGGGTCCAAAATCCTGCCCCCTAAGCCTCAGTTTGTTTTATGGTTCTGTATCTGGTCTCCAGCACTTGTACTAGGAACTGATAACTGTTCCTCTCCTCCACTGACATATGCCCAAGAATCTCCATTGGGGCACCCTTGAGGCTGGTAGCCAGCTGCACTGCTCTCTGCCTATCATCTTAACCATTCTGATCAGCAAGTAACTCAAATTGCACATTGTAAACTTCCCAATATACTCTACCATCAAATTCCTGAAGTTTCTTTTTAATTGGACCCCCATTATAGCGTTGCATTTCACTGGTTTGGAGCCTAAAAATTGGTGCATCATTATGAAGTCCAGAACTTGAAAAGTAGTGCACCAACTTTCGCTACAGCAGGATTCGCGGAATCCACTTTCGCAGCATGCACCAAATATTCCCTAACTTCCACTTTCGCTTGAAAAAAATCGATTTTCGCGCACAAATTTTGGGTTTGGGACAATATTTTGAACTTTGAATTTCCTGCACCGCCCGCCCGCAACCCACCGCCATCTTGAATGACGTCATGTCAACATTCTGTCCACCCATTCCCGCCATTGTGTACGAGCGTGCTAGCTCCATTGTGTTGGATTCTCACGGTTCAATGGCCTCTACTATACCTGGTAGTGTGGGGAAAGGGCCTGGTGGTGTGGGGGGAGAGCCTGGTGGTGTGGGGGGAGGGCCGGGAGGCAGTGGTGGTGATAAAAAGTGGCCGGAACATTCAAAGTCGGGAGGAAAGGCCAAGGCTAAAAGAGAGTATCGTGTTGGAATGAAGAAACGGCAGTATAATAATGAAATGAAAAGGAAGATAGTTGAGCACATGGACAAGGGCGCAAAAAACAGTGAAATCTGCCGTATATTTAACATCCCAGAATCGACAGTGCGTAGTATGAGGAAACAGCATGGTGGTAGCGAGGCAGCAAGAGGTGGCGCCAATACGCCTGGCGTGGCTAAGTAAGCCCGCCACGCGCCTCGGATACTTACCCCAAACATCCATTAAACACCTCAACCTGGTCTCTGTGGTATGTTTCTCCTCATATAATGTGTACTGTACAGTTTTTATTGTTTGTATCTCACAATGCAATGTACAACAGTGATTTGATGTACTGTATTGCAAGTGAAAATGAAAATCTGATGTTACTTTAGGATAACCGGGAACCAATTAGCCTTTTTGCCATAAAGACAGTGCCCCAATTTTCGCTAATTCAACTTTCGCGCATTATTTTTGGACCCAATTAGGCGCGAAAATTGGTGCCCCACTGTACATTCTGATTATTCAACCCAGTAATTCTACCTTTAGATGCTTGGGATTCGTCAAGATCCACCATACACTGTTTTTTTGTTTTTTTTTCATAAGCTCTCTGTACACTAACCTGAGACTCAGTTGTACAGTATTTCTCTACAGCTTTAATTTTCTCACTAATTATCTTCAGATGGCCTTCTGCATGCTTCAGCTGGTCATCTACATGCTGTCTTTACTCCATCACTATTCCCTCCCTAATCTTCAGCAAGCTGACTGCATGCTGTCTGCACTCCAACACATTATTGTTTACATCATACTTCTGCTGCTCCAGCTTGGCATCTACTCCCTCCGTAAACTCTTCCTGTTCTTCCTTCATTTCCTCCATGAAAGCACTGTCCTTGCATCCTTAGTTGTAATTCTCTCTGTTGCTCCTGTAATGCCTCTTGAAACTGTTCATATCGTTCTTTCTGTTCTTTGTTTTGTGCCTGTAACTGTTCTTTGAGTTTTTTTCTGTCCTTCATTCTGTGCTTGTAATTGTTGTCTGAGATCTTTCTGTCTTTCATTCTTCTCTTATAATAGCTTCATAACTGCTGCCAGATGTGCCTCCTCCTGCCTAGTGTGGCCTCTTGTCTGTACGCCTTCTGCTTCTATGTCGAAGATTTGACTCAATATAGTACATTCCTAATGATCCATACTCTTGAAACCACCATTACATCACCGTTCCACACTGCCACAGGCTTCAACGGCAGTAGTTCAATATAGGAAGGATGTTGTCTTGTGAGTTCTTCTTCCTGTGATCAGCCTTTCAGCGTGCAGCAACATGATCAGCTCAGGTGTGGTAAATAAGCACTTATCTTCCCAAGTTCGCAGTCTTTTTTCACCAAATAATATCACTCAGTGCTTGCCAGCTACACTTAACTCGTTTCACAAGTGCCGGAGTTATATAATCTTCACCAGGCCAAACTGTCACTTAAGTGACACTGAAATACACTGGCACAAAAAAGCACTAAAACTGAAACAACACTGCTTGCCCTAGTCTCTTCCCCCTCCTTAAAAAGTCTTATCTTCTCCAGCATTCTAAGACAAGCTGGTACCTGCCCCTAGCAACAATAATCACCAAACTGGAGATATCCAAAACATGCCAGAGTTTTCTTACATTACATAACACTTTAAATGCTTTAGCACAGAAACTGAAATAAAATTACATAACTTAACAGTCACATAAATAAAAACGTTACGGAGAAAAAGAGTATGAAATTTAATGCATAACTTTACACAATACCTCCACTTACAAATAGCACATTAACTGGCAACTGTTACTCGTAACTGAAAAATCGAGAATACTTAGAACCTTCCAGTACTTCCTATCTAGCAAATCTCACTTCTCAACGATATACAGGTGCCATTGTACAGTAGGATACCAAATTCTTTCATAAAATCTTTACATTAAATTTCTTCTTCTATCTGTCTGTCTATTGCCAGACGCCTTAATCCATTATATGGGATGGCGGCAAACAAATCGCCTCCACGTCCCCACGTCCCCCACCATTTCATTACCTTGCTCCCAATTCACACACTCCTCTCTCATACTCTTACCCCTCTCCAATCCATCCCTCCATCTCATCCTCATCCTTCCCCTCCCTCCTTCCCCCTCACTCACATACACTCTCCTCGTCAGTCTCTCACTCTCCATCCTCTCCTCATGGCCAAACCACCTCAGTGTGTTTCTCCTAACGCTTACTATCACATGCACATCCACACCACAATGCTCCTTCACATCCTCATTTGTCAGTCTGTCTCTCCACGTGACTCCACTGGCTCCTCTCAAACAACTCATTTCCACTGCTCTCACTCTTGACTTGTGTCCTTCCAAGAACGTCCAAGTTTCACTTCCACACGTTTGAGTTGGTATCTCAATACTGTCATGTAATAACTTTTTCACTTCAATGCCCACTTCCCTGTTTCTTATCACTGCCTTCAAGTAACCAGCAACCTTTCTTCATTGTTGTACCCTTTCAAGCACTTCACCCTCCAAACTTCCATCCTTACACATCATACGACCCAAGTACTTAAACGTACTCACATATTCCATTTCCTCATCACCAACCTCACTGTACGTTCACTGACTTCACCTATCTCGAAGACCATAACTTTACTCTTAGCTACATTCACATTTAGATTTCGTTTCCTACACACTCTCCCAAACTCATCCACCAAGCCTTGCAGCTCCCCTTCATCTCCACTTAACAATACAGTATCATCTGGACACAACATTACAGGGAGTTTCCAAACACTGCCCTCTCTCATTAGTGCCACTCCAACATCCACTACCCTACCTTGTATGTCTTTTATAACCCCATCCATATACAGTTTGAACAACTATCGAGACATGACACATCGCTGTTTCAACCCAACCTCCAAATAGAAAAACTCACTCACTTCACTATTCACACGCACTGCAGCCTTAGCACCCTCATACATACTCTTCATAGCATTCAACAACTTCCCATCTACTCTATATGTTCTTAATACTTTCCACTATCCTTGTTTATCCACCCTGTCATATGCTTTCTCCAAATCCAAGAAGGCCGCATACAACTTTTTTCCCTTCTCTTGAAACTTTTCCACTAAAGATCTAAGAATGAATATCTGATCTACACAACCTCTTCCCTTCCTAAAGCCTCCCTGTTCTTCTCCAACCAATTCCTCTGTTATTTCCGTAACTCTTCAATAAGTATCCTATCGTATACTTCTCTATTATACTAAGAAGACAAATGCCCCTATGATTACCACACACTTCTTTTTCCTCTTTCCCTTTGTACAAGGGAATAATTATATCTGACTTCCAATCATCCGGGACTCTATCTTCCTCCCAGGCCAATCTGCACATCATCCACATCCATTCTACTACTAACTCTACCCCATGCTTCAGCATTTCACCACACACTCCATCAATTCCTGGGGCCTTCCCCATTTTGACTTTCTTCATTGCTTCCACAACTTCCATCCTTCTGATTTCTTCCTGTCTTCTCATCTCTCTCCTTCTCCCAGCCATTCCCTATCCACTTATACTCGCATTACTTTCATACCCTATGTTCAACAGTTCATTAAATTGTTCTCTCCATCTGTTCACTTTTTCTCCCTTCTCAGTTGGTAGGCTAATCTACCATTTTTATCTTTCACTCCCCTACTAACTTCATTGCCACCCTGTTTGACTCTCTTTACCTCTTTCCAGAACATTTTCTTACATTCCCTCCACTTGACATTCAAATTCTTTCCAAACTCCTCATCCACTCTCTTCTTACTCTCTCTTACTAATCTTTTCACCTCTCTCTTCCATTCTACATATAACTCTTTCTTCCGTCTCTCAACTTCTTCCACGCCCCTGTTTCTTATCCATTCATTGTATGCTGTTTTTCTTTTGTGCCACAGCCTGTCTCACCTCTTCATTCCACCATGCTGTTCCTTGCACCCCCTTTCGTCTTCTCTTTATCCCACACACCACCTCACATGCTGCACAGATTTCTTCTGTGAATATCTTACACACACCTTACACGTCCCTCATCTGCTCCAGTTCATATTTACCCAATCGTTCCTCCACTTCTCTCTTATATTCTGCCTTTTTCTCATCCACTTGTAACCTTTCCATTCTCCCTGCATATACTGCTTCCTTCCGTCCTTCCCTTCTTCTATTTCTCCATTTTACTTGGACCTTGATTCTGACCACCACTTGGTGGTGGTCAGAAAGTCCACTCCCTCAACCTCCATATGCTCTTGCATCCATTACACATCTTTGCATCCTTTCATCCACACACACATAAACAGTCATTGTCTTCCTTTCATTCAGTTCACCATCCATCCTCATCATTCGCCATGTATACCTGTGGATCATCTTCTGCCTGAAGAGGGTATTGGCTATAACCAACCCCCTCCCGAAACAGTTGTCCACAAAAGAACTGCCATTCTCATCTATCTCAGCAGGCACACCCCACTTACCAACTACTCCATCCACTTCACATTCCCCAAGTTACCATTCATATCACCAATCAAAAACACTCTCTCATTCCTTTCAAACTCTTCCATGCACACTTCCACATTTGTCCAGAACTCATCTCTCACTCTGCTTGCACGATCTTGCGTTGGCACATACACACACACAATCGCTCCCATTTGTAGTCCAACTTTCAGTCTTACCCACACAATCCTTGAGACAACTGATCTATACTCTCTTATATTCTCCTTACATCTGTTACTAACAACAATATACAGTCCTTCAAAGGTATTAATTAAGTTACTTGTATGGAGTGACCTTCATGATGAAGTTTTGAAGGCAGAAACTAATCTTTTTAATTTTATAGAAAATTTCCCACTAAAAATTAAATAATGATTTAAAATTAAGCTTTCTTCCCCGAGGATAAATGCCAAAGTAATTAAGTTTTTCTGTCAAAATTATACTAAAATTTATTTAAGAGATTTGCATTTACATTTCTTTAAAACACTACAGAAATTCGGACATAAGAATTACACATAAAGCTACTTAAAATTACATCTCATAATCATTCTTATATCTGCTTTGAAAGTGGGTTGACAAAGGTATCATTTGACTTTCCATAAAGACTTTTCTCCGAAGTTGAAGTTCTGTGGCAAAAACAAAGCCCTTTTTTTTATTTTTTTTCATTTTTCCTACCACACCTACTTACATACCTTACATATTTACCTTCTTATTTACTTACCTACCTACCAACTTACCTGTCTACCAATCTATCTACCTAACCATTTATCTTTAGTTGCAGAGTAGCCCTACCTACCAACCAACCAACCAACCTACTTAATTACCTACTTACCTACCTACCTGTTGTTCCATAGTAGCCCTACGTACCTACCCGCCTACCGTACCTACCTACTTACCTTCCTACCTGCATATCATTATACCTACTTACCTGCCTATCCACCTACCTACCTGTCTGCCTACCTCCCTACCGTCAGTTCCAGATTACCCCTACCTACCTACCTACCTTCTTGCAGTTCAAGACTATTACTTACCTATCTACCTACCTACCGACCTACGTACCTGCTTACCTACTTACCAAAGTAGCCCTGTCTACCCACCTACCTACCGTAGCTACCTACCTACCAGCCTATCTACCTAACTATCGACGGTCAAATTTTACACGTTGCCCTCATCCGATTTTCGACTTTTCGTTAACATTTTATAGTAGAATTGGTCATTCTAAGAATCTTTTCTTCTATGACATTTCTCTCGCAAATTGATAATAAACGAGTTACATGCGATTTACTTCCGCCAATCACAATCACAGATAGGTGGTATATTTCGTACTTACACCGAACTCACTGACAACAGAAGTGGCTAACTCACCTTATACTTTACGCAGTTCTAAGCATTTTTTCTTCTATGACACTTCTGTCTTAAATCAACCGTTGATGAGTTGTGCATTTTATTACACTCATTATTTTCTATGGGAGATATAGATTTTTCCTTCCGTTGTCGGACAGTTGTGTGTGTTCGTTGGTGCGTGTTATGTGTGTGGGTGGATAATGCTCATGCGTAGCACATGAATCAGCCAATCACAAAGTAGAATTTCAAATGTCCCATGCTAGGGCCCGCAAGATTTGAAAATCAGTTCGTCTCCAACCATGGACTGGGATGCCTGAAAAATTTATTACTTCACTGCTATTTCACAGTTCTACCAGCAAGAAAATTAGCTGTAGCCTTTGTGCGATCGCATGGTATTTTACCATCAACAGGAACAAAGTACCCAAATCAAGGCAAAAGTCTCATTTTACGCGAGGATCAGAAAGTGTTGCACTGTCTCCCGTCACCAGTTGCCGTTACAGCTACAGACGACTCTTCAGATGAAGACGAGGAACTGTAAACTGCTAGGTAAATGCATTATTTCTTATTTACACCCGGTTAGGTTAGGGTAGATGAGGTTTGATTAATGTCATGGGGAGTAAGCCCCACAGTTAGGAAGCACGGCCAGGGTTGGGGGGTCTGGGGGGCGAAGCCCCCCAGTTGGGAAACATGAACTCCCTAAGAAGCTTAAAATTATTTTCTTCCGAAGGATTTTAGTGTTTTTCGTTTGATTTTGATAACAGTTCCAGTAGGAAATCACTCGCTTTTGCGTTTTTCCCCAACCCAAAACCCCGGTTTCCCACAGGTACCCCAGTATTCTTGGGGGAAGGGGGAAGAACCGCAAAAAAATACGTTTCACGTGATAACAGGCATCCAACCTGAGTGTTTTCTGTTGTTTTTGGTGTGATTTTTGTTGATTTGGACCTGTCCTTTCCACCGGAAGTCACTAGTGGCGTTCAACAAAAACTAGCGACTTGCGATAGAAACGAAGGTCAAAATCAATCGAATCACACCTAAAACAACAGGAAACTCTGGTTGGATGAAAAAATCGGATGAGGGCAACGTGTAAAACTAGACCACTATCGACCTACCTACCTTCCTTCCTACATATCTTCATTTCCAGAGTGTCCCCTTTTACTCTCGGATATAGTGTTTTTGTTTCTTATTGTTTTCTTCTTCTTCTTCTTCTTCTTCTTCTTCTTATTATTATTATTATTATTGTCGTTGTTGTTGTTATTTTGAAGAAAAAAGTGTGTGGTAATCATAGGGGCATTTGTTTTCTCAGTGTAACAGGATAAGTAAATTGTAGGATACTTATTGACCGAGTTAGGGAAATCACAGACGAATTACTTGGAGAAGAACAGGGAGGTTTCAGGAAGGGAAGAGGTTGTGTAGATCAAATATTCATTCTTAGATCTTTAGTGGAAAAGTTTCTAGAGAAGGGATTGAAGTTGTATGCGACCTTCATGGATTTGGAAATACCATATGACAGGGTGGATAGACAGGGAATGTGGAAAGTATTAATCGTAAATGAAGTAAATGGGAACTGCAGAATACTGTGAAGAGTATGTATGAGGGTGCTAAGGCTGCAGTGCGTGTGGAAAGTGAACTGAGTGAAATTTTCTATTTGAAAATTGGATTGAAATAGGAATATGTCATGTCTGCATGGTTGTTCAGTCTGTTAATGAATGGGGTTATAAAAGAGATACAAGGTAGGGCAGTGGATGTCGAAGCGGCCCTAATTAGAGAGGGCAATGTGTGGGAACTCCCTGTACTGTTGTTTGCAGATGATATTGTGTTAAGTGAAGACGAAGGGGAGCTGCAAGGCTTGGTGAATGAGATTGGGAGAGAGTGTAAGAAACGGAATCTAAAGGTGACTGTAGGTAAGAGAAAAGTTATTGTTTTCGAGAGAAATGAAGTCACTGAATGTACAGTGAGGCTGGATGAAGAGGAAATGGAAAATGTAAGTGCATTTAAGTACTTGGGTGGTGTGCTGAGTAAGGATGAAAGTTTAGAAGGTGAAGTGCTTGAAAGGGTAGAAGAAGGAAGAGAGGTTGTTGGTTCTTTTTGAAGGTAGCGTTAAGAAACAGTGAAGTGAGCATGGATGTGAAAAAGTTATTGCAAGGCAGTATTGTGATACCAATTCTAACGTGTGGAAGTGAAGCTTGGACTTTGTTGGAGGGACACAAGTCTAGAGTGAGAGCAGTGGAAATGAGATATTTTAGAGCGGCGTGTGGAGTTACATGGAGAGACAGGCTGGCAAATGAGTTAGTGAAGGAGGGTTGTGATGTGGATTTGGATATTATAGGAAGCATTAGGAGAAACACACTGAAGTGGTTTGGCCATGTTGAGAGGATGGACAGAGAAAGACTGACGTGGAGAGTGTATATGAGTGAGGTGGAGAGGAGGAGAGGGAGGGGGAGGCCAAGGATGAGGTGGAAGGATAGAGAGGAGGGGTATATGAGCAAGGGGGGTCTGAGCTGGGAGCAGGGCAGTGAAGTGGCGGGGAACAGGGTGACATAGAGGTGATTTGTTTGTTAGTCATCCCTCAGGGGATTAAGGCGTCTGGCAATAGATAGATAGATAGAGAGTCATTTTGGTATTGGAATGGAGTGAGAGACTGACCAGGAGAGTGGGAGGAGGAGAGAGTGAGGGCAACGGAGAACAAGGTGGACAAATGGCGTGGGATATTATGTAAATTAGAATAGCAGGTGTGTCGTGGGAGCAGAGGTCGTGAATTGATGAATAGATAGATGAGTGCATTGTTTGAAAAATAGCTGGGTGGATGGATGGATGGATGGAACGACTGGGGGTAAAACAGATGAATACATACATTCATACATACATACATATAGGGATAGATTGGTAAGTAAGTAGAGTGGTGGGTAGGTAGGAGTACAAAGAAAATACAGACAAGATGAAGCCTGTTGTCCCATGACCAGGTTTTCTGCTGGAAAAATGACTAATTGTACTAGGATCTAACTAATGAGTATAAGAAAAGGATAGAAAAGAGGAAGGCTCTCCTCCACCCACCACAACATTCGGTTAACCTTGCAGGAAAAAAGATAGAAAAAACACCATGGAAATTTGATAGGGGAAGTACAACGGGATTGATTAGGCATTATGTAATCTGTTCTGCAGATCTGTAATAGAAAAGCTTACACAATCGCCGAATGTTCTCATTAGTAATGAAACATCTCCCAGTCATCAGCATCACTTCAGACTGGAAATAAGCAACACTTAGTTTCACCATATAGTCTCAAATATTTGCCTGGCCGAATTTGGAACGTATTAATAATTTTTGCACTAACTTGTTTCTGGCAGCCACGTCCAATGTTCCACTATGGGATAATAGCTTTCCCCTATATTAGTGAACCATCTCTTGCTCTATAGTTTCAATCCATTATTTCTAGATACAGTATCATTATGTATTTCGAACAAATTTCATATCTAACATCATCAGATAGGTGCAGAATTTTTAATAATTGTATTAGCACTTCTATAAGTAGTAATTTTTTCAGAGAAAACATGTTTACTTTCTTTAGTCGGACTTCAGAGAGCAGACATTGCAGCAATGGAAGCATTTTTGTGGCTGTGCGCTGTATATTTTCGAGCTTGTCGTCATTCAAAAGATTCAGGGACATTTGCTATGCACATCATTCTACCTGCGATCTAACTAATTATGTATAAGGCGTAGAATTTACTTCAGGCATTTCACTGTAAGAGTTTCATGCAATGAAGTCGATCATTTTGATTACCTTGTTATTGGCTGCTATACAGAGTATTTTAGTAATAGCGTTCATATTTTTCAGAATGAAAATAGTAGGAAAATATAAATATACTTTACTATGTGACATTTTTGGGAATTTGTCGTATTTACCGTGATATTACACATTTTATGTTTTATAGGAAACTCTAGGGGATGAAAACGATCAGTAGCTTACCATCACCTCAATACCTTTATTTTCTCATAATCTTGTGTACACCGATGTCATGTATACTATTAACGAAACCTACATAAATGCCTGAAGCAGCAAATCATGTTCGCCTCATGGGTTTGAACGAAGCTTCGTGATTTGAAGGTATTGTGAGAAGGTGAGTGAAAGAAGAATGTACCGGCAGTCTTAAGTCAGCACCGGACATGGAGCCATACACGTCTGCAGAGTACACAGACATGTTACTTACGTCGGATGCAGCAGGAGGAAATGCAGCTGAAGCAGTAAGGATGTATGGTGAGCGATATCCTAACCGGAGGAAACCATCTCGGCCTACTGTCCTCCGTGTAGAACGACGACTACGGGAATATGGGACACTGAATCCACATGCAGTAAACAGAGGAAGGCCTCATGCTGAGCACCTACTCGATGTAGAAGTGGATATTCTCAACGTCATCGGAGATGAACCATCTACAAGTACACGTCGACTTGGTGCACGATTCGTTGTGGCTCATGCATCTGTATGGAGGATTGTAAACAGACAAGGCCTGTACCCGTATCATCACCAGTCCATCTATGCTCTGACCGAACGTGATTATCCCCAGCGATTGGATTTCTGTAGGTGGCTTCTTACTCATGCGAGGGAGAACAACGGTTTTCTTGCACAAGTTTTGTGGAGTGATGAGGCTGTGTTCACAAGAGGTGGCATGCTAAACTAACATAATACACACACATGGGAGGCAGAAAACCCACATGTAACAACAAGGGGACATCAAGAACGCTTTGCGATCAATGTGTGGACCGATATTCTTGGTGATCATCTAGTCGGACCATTTTTGCTACCACAGTGACTTAGAGGTAATGTGTACACCAGATTTCTTTTGGGTGACTTCCCCATACTACTTGGAGATGTGCCCCTCAAAACACGTAAGCGAATGTGGTTCCAGCATGATGGGGTTCCACCTCACTTTGCACGAGGTACGAGGGATTTCCTTAATGCTATGTACCCTGACAAGTGGATAGGCCGTGGAGGTCCCATTGCCTGGCCACCTAGATCACCCAACCTAACTCCATTTGACTTCTATCTTTGGGGACACCTGATGAGCAGGGTGTATGCTGCACCAGTCAACATCCATCAGGAACTGTGGTAATGAGTTCAAGAGGCGTGCACAGAAGTAAGGAACACACCAGGGGTATTTGAACATGTACGCCAGTCACTTCTGCGCCAAGCCCGAGCCTGTATCAAGGAAAGGGGGGGGGGGGATTTCGAGCACCTATTGTAATTCTGTAGTGTACAATACATCGGTGTACACAAATGTATGAAAAAATAAAGGTATTGAGGTGATGGTGAGCTACTTATCGTTTTCATCCCCTAGAGCTTTCTACGAAACAAAATGTGTAATATCACGGTAAATATGACAAATTTCCAAAAATGCCACATAGTAAAGTATATTTATATTTTCCTATTCTATTCATTCTGCAATTTACGAACACTATTTTTGAAACACCCTGTATACTGCTTTGAGTTTCTGAGGTCGTTACTGGTCCACGTCCAGGTCTTTCTATGTAGATTCACAGTCTGCATTCGTAATTACTTCGCCTCCAATATCAGTGTCATCTGCAAATTTCGCTCCTTAGAAGCAAATCAATTTTCTAGATAACTAATATAGTGAAAAGAGCTGGTCCTAGAACTGACCCCTGAGGAACTACACTTGTTGCTTCTAGCCAGACTGATGAGTCGCTATTTACCACAGTACGCTGCCTGAGATTCGTTAACCAATCACCAATTTATGAAAATAATTGCCTCCCCCAAAGATGTTGGAGGACGCCTATGCTTGTCTGTCTGTTTGTCCAGACGATATATCCAAAAGTTCTCATAGAACTTCAATGAAATTTGGTGGAAGGTTGGGTCAAGAGCCAAAAATATAATTGATTAAAATTGGAGGCAGATTCGGAACCGGATCCTCTGTACAAGATCTTAAAAAAATTCTTAATGAACTTCAATAGAATTTTGTGGAAGATTGGGCCATGGGTCAAGGAACAATTGATTACATTTTGAGGCGGATCTGAATCCTATGTACTCCACACAGTATCTCCACGGATCCGGATCCAGATCTTTTTTAATGGCACTGGCACTGGCGGAGGTTTGCACTCTTTGTGTGCTTTCTAGTTTGTTAATAGGCCTTGGGCTTTTAGTTTTTCTAGTAGTCTTTGATGAGGGGACCTTACCGAACGCTTTCTGGTAATCTAGGTAGATGACATCCAACGGTATTATTGCATCCCAGAGATCCTTTTTTTTTTTTTTTTTTTTTAATTCAGGTATATTTGTGAGGCATGATCTTTGAGAGGGACCCCCAAATTCCTGGAATAGATCGAAAACGCAGGAAAAAGAACTAGTTCCCCGTCATGTGGTAGGCAGTACTTGCATGCAGTCTGGTGAAACATTCTGCCATGTGGCATCACACTGAGAGTGTCCATTCCGTATTTCTGGCCCTTTTTCTTTGTCCACGTGTCTTGTGCAGTTTTCATCCTTAAAGCTTTATGGCAGATTTGAATAAGCACTACTGACGATCTAGTGGAGGAGATAGGCATTTCTTGGAGTTAAGTCCAACGGATTTTGACACAAGATCTAGGCATGCACCGTTTCTTTGCAAAATTCGTCCCATGTCTTCTAACAGATTATCAAAAATCAAATCAAGTTAATCAAATCAAGTTGTGGAAGCAATGAAGAAAGTTAAATCGGGGAAAGCCCCAGGAATTGATGGAGTGTGTGGTGAAATGCTGAAGCATGGGGGAGAGATAGTAGTAGAATGGATGTGGAAGATGTGCAGATTGGCCTGGGAGGAAGGTAGAGTCCAGGAGGATTGGAAGTCAGGTATAATTATTCCCTTGTACAAAGGAAAAGGGGAAAAAGAAGTGTGTGGTAATCATAGGGGCATTTGTCTTCTTAGTATAATATGAAAAGTGTATGGTAGGATACTTATAGACAGGGTTAGAGAAAGAACAGAGAAATTAGTTGGAGAAGAACAGGGAGGCTTTAGGAAGGGAAGAGGTTGTGTAGATCAGATATTCGTTCTTAGATCTTTAGTGGAAAAGTTTCTAGAGAAGGGAAAGAAGTTGTATGCGGCTTTCATGGATCTGGAGAAAGCATATGACAGGGTGGATAGACAAGGATTGTGGAAAGTGTTAAGAATATATGGAGTAGATGGGAAGTTGTTGAATGCTGTGAAGAGTATGTACGATGGTGCGAAGGCTTCAGTGCGTGTGGATGGTGAACTAAGTGAATTTTTCTCTTTGAAAGTTGGTTTGAAACAGGGATGTGTCATGTCTCCATGGTTGTTCAATCTGTACATGGATGGGGTAATAAAAGAGGTACAGGGTATGGTAGTGGATGTTGGAGTGGCCCTGGTGAGAGAGGATAGTGTTTGGAAACTCCCTGTACTGTTGTTTGCAGATGATACTGTGTTGTTGAGTGAGGACGAAGGGGAGCTGCAGGGCTTGATGGATGAGTTTGAGAGAGTGTGTAAGAAACGGAATCTAAAGGTGAATGTAGGGAAGAGTAAAGTGATGGTCTTTGAGAGAGGTGAAGTTAGTGAATGTACAGCGAGGTTGGATGGTGAGGAATTGGAAAATGTGAGTACGTTTAAGTACTTGGGTAGTGTGATGAGTAAGGATGGAGGTTTGGAGGGTGAAGTGCTTGAAAGGGTGCAGCAGGGAAGAAAGGTTGCTGGTTCTTTGAAAGCAGTGATAAGAAACAGGGAAGTGAGCATGGAAGTGAAAAAGTTACTACATGACAGTATTGTGATACCAACTCTAACATATGGAAGTGAAGCTTGGACATTGTTGGAAGGACACAAGTCAAGAGTGAGAGCAGTGGAGATGAGTTATTTAAGAGGAGCCTGTGGAGTCACGTGGAGAGACAGGCTGACGAATGAGGATATGAAGGAGCGTTGTGGTGTGGATGTGGATGTGATAGGAAGCGTTATGAGGAACACACTGAGGTGGTTTGGCCATGTGGAGAGGATGGAGGGTGAAAGACTGACGAAGAGAGTGTATGTGAGTGAGGTGGAGGGGGGAAGAGGGAGGGGGAGGCCGAGGATGAGATGGAGGGATGGGATGGAGAGGTATATGAGAGATGGGTGTGTGAGGTGGGAGCAGGGCAGTGAAATGGCGGGGGACAGGGCGACTTGGAGGCGATTTGTTTGTGGCCACCCCAAACGGGATTGAGGCGTCTGGCAATAGATAGATAGATAGAAATCAAGTTAACGTGTATCAGGACTTGAATGAACAGATGAGAAATGACCCAAAATTTCTTTCAAATGTCAATACGGGTGACAAGACCTAGTTTTATGGATATGACCCTGAAACCAAGCAGCAGTCCAATCAGTGGAAGACATCAACATCTCCAAGGCCGAAAAAAATGCGTCAGGTCAAGTACAACTTCAAGACAATGTTCATCTTGTGTTTTGACGTTGTGGGAATTATCCATGAAGAATTTTTCTGCAGACAAACTGTGAACCAGCAATTTTCCATGACAGTACTGAGGCGAAGAGAGAAACCTGTATTTTACATAGGAAAAAACATCTGAGAAATTACCAATATGCCGGGAATCGAACCCTGGACTCTCAGGTGAGAGCCAGGCAGCATACCACTACACCACGACCAGGTAAAAGTTAACTTACGTTGTCACAATCTTGTAACCAACGTCCCTCCGTCCCCACTGTGGGCCTGAAGAGGGTGAGTTAACCCCCTGGCACTCGGGCAAGTAGATGCTTTTAATCTATCCCAAGCACTTA
This sequence comes from Coenobita brevimanus, assembly GCF_032717465.1. NCBI lineage: Eukaryota > Metazoa > Arthropoda > Malacostraca > Decapoda > Coenobitidae > Coenobita > Coenobita brevimanus. The sequence continues at coordinate 7,754,663 of NC_136972.1, read as the reverse complement.
CGGCAAGTCAGAATGAAGAGAGAAACCTGTATTTTACACAGAAAAAATCATCTGAGAAATTACCAATATGCCGGGAATCGAACCCTGGATTCCCAGGTGAGAGCCAGGCTGCATACTGCACTACGACCATATTGGTAATTTCTCAGATGATCTTTCCTGTGTAAAATACAGGTTTCTCTCTTCATTCTGACTTGCCGTAAGTGCTTGGGATAGATTAAAAGCATCTACTTGCCGGATTGCCAGGGGGTTAACTCACCCTCTTCAGGCCCACAGTGGGGGCGGAGGGACGTTGTTTGCAAGATTGTGACAACGTTAGTCAACTTTTGCCTGGTCGTGGTGTAGTGGTATGCTGCCTGGCTCTCACCTGAGAGTCCCGGGTTCAATTCCCGGCACATGGGTAATTTCTTAGAAGAAGTACTGAGACGTTCACAGAAAAGCATCTGGTGCAAACGCCGAGGAAAGTTGCCGACCCAGAAATGTATTTCTTGCATTACATTGCCCCATCACAACCGCGTTGTCAGTTCAGCATTTTCTTTTCCAAAAACAATGTTTTATTGCTCCGCATCCCTCATCCTCGCCTGATCTCGCTCACTGTGATTTGTTCTTTTTTCTAAGAACCATAAGGCAGAATATTTGACGAAAAAATCCAGGAAAAAAGCAGGATTCTCTGGATAAGTGGACAAAAGACTACAACAAGAAGTATTTCAAGGATAGGGAAAAGGGCTGGGACAAGTGTTTAGCGTCTCATGGGGAGTACTTTGAAGAGAACTAGAAATGGATTGGCTGTAAGTTTTGTAATGAACCTTTCTGTTAACAATTCCGAAATTTTGAGGGCTCCCCTCGTATTATTTCTAAACATGTGCTGATGATGTATTATAAGATTATGCTTATTAAGGAGCATGGTAGTCTAATATTATCGTCCATAATTTTCCATAATACTGACATTTGGTTTATTGGATGGAAATTTGGGGTGCATTCTCTACCACTTTCCTTTTTTTTGTTTTTTTAGTCAGTGATATATTGGAGAGCTTCCCTTGATTAGATTCTCTACATTCATTAAGTGATTTACTGAATATTTTAGTTACAAGAAAGGCTAACTGCCTGTAATATTTGCGCAACATGCAAGGATATATATGATTTGGGCCAATTTATTGATCTGAGTTGACTTGCTGAAGATAATTTAACATTTCTTGACCCTTCCTTTCGTTGACTGATAATTATCAGTCAACGAAAGGAAGGGGTCCTAAGAAAACCAAATGTGGGATGGGAATGTTTACACTGTTTTCTTGTGAGAAAACACTGGGAGATGAATCGTTCAGTAATATTGTTATTCCTTGGTTATCATGGACGAGATTGTCTTCCGAGCTTATTAGAGAGCCTATGCTATCATATACATTTTATTTTTTACTCCTCCCATATTGAAAGAAATCATTCGGGGTTTGATTTTCCTTCACGAGAACATTTTGCCTCATAATCTCGTTTAGTTTTGTGAATTATTCTCGTACATTATCAATGTAGTTTAGAAAATCCAGTACCGTTACCATGATTTCCCATATGCATATATTATTATATGCTCTTCTCTTCCGACCAATGATTTTTTCAGTATTCTTCGACATCCTGAACGGTATATTAATGTGATTGCTTCTTAGGGTAACTCGATATATTCTTTCGTTCGACAGACATCAGCAGATTAGTGAATATTTCCCACATTTCTTTGACGTTATCCACCTGTAACAAATTAATGAAGCTGGTACTGGAAATTTTCATTCCCATATTTTGAAAGTTAGGTTTGTTAAAAGTTAGAGTCAAAAAGGCCATTTACACTTCTCCTACAGTTTATGCTAGTATCCAGTCTAACGAATATCACTATGATTGTTGTTGCTAAAATTTTCATCAATTTCACATAAATTTATTAGACCACTGTTTGTTGATAGGCCAAGTTCATGAGTATTATTACCGCTTTTCTGTGTAAGCCCTGCCTGACTCATTATCTCGCAGTTCAAACAACCTGTTCACTTCTTCGTCTGCACATGAACTTTTCCAGTCAATATTCGGATTATCAAAATCCCTCCAAATAACAGGGTCTGTTTTTTATTACTAATTTTGTTTCTTTGCATTGGCTAGTATCAATCACTTTCCTTGTCTAACTGGTCTAACTGCAGCAGACTGTATTTTACACCAAGAATAGCTTTATTACTCTCTGCGAATATTTCAGCTTGCAAAGAATCATCTGTTTCAAAATCCAGTTTACTGATTTGCACTGCATTAGTATGGTTTTTAATATGCAGTATATTAGAACTTCCCCGCTGGTTTTGTGCAGTTGTGATTTTTCAGATAATTTAAAGATTTGTCGTGATGCTTCCCTAATATGGTGCTTGTCATGAGGATTTAACCATGAATCTGTAATCATAATTATGTAGGGAAGTTTGGTAGTTGCGTAACTAATAAATTCGTCTAAACATAAAATAATAATTTTCGCATTCATAAACATTATTCTCATATTACAGTTTGACCTAGTAGGGCTGTGAGACACTAAAATTAGCCCTGTTTAATGATTTAAATCCTCTGTCAAACTTCCAACACTCTTAGAATCCGCTAATGTCTTTGCAGTCCCTTGCTACCCACTAATCCCCTCATTTACTTTCTACACCCGAGGTGGAGTCAGATGCGCTCGTTTATCTTGGTGAGTTATTCTCACCTCACATACCCTTTTTTTAATGCAAGAATACAGAAACCAAGGGCCAGGAGTTGCAAAAATGTTCCCTCTTAGGAAAAAAAGAACAGAAAGCCAAGTTCAATATCTGTTTATATCTAGATGACTGGACACATTGCATTTGAAAAACTGGAGATCACAGGCAGTAGGAAATACGGACAGAGGAACACAGTTCAAGAGTTGAACTGTTGCATACATATCTTTAACAGGTCATCACCCATTCACCCACTAAAATCTTCAGATGGAAACACTACAAATGAACCAGACATTTGCCACAAATTCTATCATAGAGGAAGTCAGCCAGAACGTCCCTGTACTAGAAATCGACTCTCCCCAAATTGCTTCACTTAAAATACTGAACAGATACGTAAAATCCATTCTATACTATTTACCAATCAATAATGCTCCAGGTCCATATAGAATTCCTCCAATTGTTTTGAAAAAGTGTTCCCTTGAACTTGTTCCTGTTCTAGCTAAATTATTCAGACTATGTATTTGTACGTCTTCATCCCATTACTCTTGAATGGAAGCCAATATCCACCCAATTCTGAAGAAAGGAAGTTCAGCTGACACCTCTGAATACAGACTAATAGCTATCAATTATTTTCTTGATAAAGTATTTGGGACTGTAATTAATAAGCACATAGTTAAACATCTTCAATCCAGCAGCTGGATTAATGATAGACAGTATGGGTTTTGCCACAAAAGATCTACTCTTGATATACTCAATCTCCTGACTCATGCCACACAACAGTTAACTGACCAACATGGAAAAACTCATGCAATAGCCCTTGATATTTCTAAAGATTATGACAGTGTGGCACCGTTCCCTGCTACACAGTCTCCGTTGCTATGGCCTATCATTTCTTGTTCTGCATTCCTCATATCTCAGCGACAGAAAGATAAAAGTAGAAAATGTATATTCCAATTTCCACTCGATTAATGCCAGCATGCCACAAGGATCAGTTCTGGCTCTAACCCTAATTCATATTCATATTAGTGATCTCTTATCTGCCATCCATAATCCCATCCATTCATATGCAGATGACTCAAAGCTTCACAATTAGTCCACACTTAAACAATCTTTCACAAAGTTTGATATCCCTACCCTACAACTTACTACAGCAGTCTCCATAAATCAAGACTTATCTAAAATCAGTGAATGGGGACACAATAACTTTGTCTCATTTAATGATAGGAACACCAAATATATACCGGTACAATTTACTGATAGATAGATATTGCCTGTTTTCTATGTTTCCTTCCGTGCTATTAATATTCATATCTCTAAAAGTATTAAAATTCTCACTGTTTCACTTAACAATGTACTCAGCTGGACCTCTAATGTTAGATATTTTGCTAGAACCACTTCGACAGAGTCCATGCCTTCTTCACTGCCCAGCAGTTAGCTATAATTTACAAGCGTCATGTGCACTCTTAGCTGGAATATTGCTCACCCTCATGGAATGGATCTGGAGAGGTTACACTGAAACACCTAGATAAAATTCGGAACAAAGCTATTAGAAGTATTAATAACACTACTATTACAAATGAACTACATCCCCTAGAATTAGTGTTGCCTCCCTTGCAATATTCAACAGATACTTTTTTGGCAAATGCTCAGACAATGTTCTGTCCTTTATGCCATCTCTCCATACCTTTCCCCGCACTACACAGGCATCAGATAGTGTTCATGACTGGACTGTCACACTGCCATATTGCAGAACTTCTGCCTTTCAGAATTCTTTTATTTCCCGAACTGCATCTCTTTAGAACTCACTTCCTCAGAGAGGTTCCCCCCAAACTTACACCTACGACTGTTCAACTGCAGTTGTTTCAGGTTTTTTAAGAATGGAGAACACCTTTAACCTGGTAAATGGATTTTCTTTCTTTTGTTTTCCCTTCCTCTGTTATGTAGTAACAAAATGAAGGACTGGGAGTAATGGTTAACTCTTGCATTAGAGAGCTGGACAGAAAAAGAATAAATGTTTGTTGCTAAACGGGTGCTATGTGCCCGCCAGAGTGGGGTAGGGATGCAAGCAGACAGTTCGGAGTAGCAGTGACCTTTGAAGTTGCAATAGAAAAGAAATAAACCTGGAACAGTGCGGTGAAGACACAGGGGTTGCAAGGAGCCAGTAAGAGGAGGAGGAGAGTTAATGAAACGAAAAGTCTTTGACTCAACCTTGTTAAGAAGAGCTCAATGTGAAGAGTATCCCCACAAATGAGTGTTGTACTCTACACCAGGGGGCAAAAAAAAAAATGTATAAAGTCAACAATGGTGCTTTGGTAAAGAAGGCACAGAGTCGGCTCAGCACACCCAATCTTTTGGATGCAGATTTTACAAGTGGGGTAGTATGATCTTTCCAAGATAAATTACGAGAGAATGAGACCTCAAGCGTATTTTTAAAAGATGCAGGATTGAACTGAACATTGTTCAAAAGTAGAGGATACTTCTGTGGAAGATTTTGTTGGGGAGAAATATGTGAAAACTGAGTTCTAGATGCATTAAAATCAAAAAGATTACAATTACCCGATTAATAGTTGTGAACCAAGTCAGACATTAGGTGTGCTATAGCCTCATCCCTTGTTTGTTGAAGTAACTGCTGAGATGAATGCTGCTGGAAACAAATGGAATGGTGAAGGGTGCAGTCATCAGCATCTTAATGATTAGGGTTTTATATATATATATATATATATATATATATATATATATATATATATATATATATATATATATATATATATATATATATATATCAAAGAAGGTTATTGATGAATTGAAGGAAGAGGGTTAGTGATAGGCCATAGCCCAGAGGAACACCACTATTGATAACTTTATGAGAAGAACGGTGACCATCTACAACAGCAGTTATGGAATGACCAGAAAGAAAGCTAGAACTAAAGGCACATATAGATGGAAAGGAACCATAAGAGAGCAGGTTGGAAATTAAAGAAATTTTATGCTAGTGTTGAGCAAAAGCCTGTGAGATGTCAAGTGCAATGCCAAAGAATTTCGCCAGTGTTCCGAAAGGAGGCAGTTGAGAAGATCGCCAGTGGAGTGTCCCTGGCGCAGCCTATACTAATGATACGAAAGAAGGTTGTGATAGGAAAGGTGCTTTATATTGTTTTTTTCCAAGAACAGACTCAAACATTTTTAAAATACAGGATGTTAAATCATTTGGGCAATAGAGGCTGGGAATGCTCACCTTTCTTTTGGAGGAGCTGAATGAGACCAAACTTCCAGGAAGAAGGAATGGTACAAGTTGACGGACAAAGATGAAGGAGTTTAACTATGAAGGGTGTAAGCACAGTAGCATAGTTCTAAGGACAATAGGAAGGACCCTATCATGCTCATGCCTTGTTAGTATTGAGGTCAATGATGCCAGAAAATACATCAGTTGAAGAAATTTTAAGGCCAGTCATGAGTAAGTCAGAGGAGGAAGGTGATAGCACCGGAATAATCTAAGGTGAATAATCTAAGATGGAACTGGAGGAGAAAGCCTGAGCAAAAAGTTCTGCGGTTTAAGTAGAAGTTATAGCTACAGAGCCATCATAGTGTAAATGAGGCGGGGAAGATGATTAGGTAAAGTTGTTAGAAAGGTTTTTGGCAAGGTGCCAGAAGGTGAAGGAAGAATCTGAGTTGGAGAGTTCAGAGCATTTAGTATGAAGGATTTTGTTATTATAAGGGCAAACAACAGACTTAACTCGATTCCAGACAGAAGTATAGAAGAAATGAGATTCAGAGGTGGATTGGCTCCGGTAGCTTTTGTAGGATTTCTTGTTGTGGATAACATTAGAACAAGCATTGTTAAACTAAGGAATTTTTTGCATCAGTCACAGGATATAAGAAGGGAAAATTTGCTTCCAAGCCCAGGAAAATATCCTCCGTAATACGCAAAGCACATTCAGATGGCTCTCGGCCATAGAAGCAATAATTATTTCAGGGAAAATTAAAGACGTACTGCCTGAAGGACTCCAGATCAGCAGCTCCAAAGTGCATCTTGGGAGAGATAGAACAGGTTAAGATGATTACAGTAGGTTTTGATCGGAGGAGCCCAGTGGAGAGAAAAGATTAACAGAGTAAGCAGAAGGATTAGTGTTAAGGAATAGTTTAGGTATGCTGAAATTCTCTCAAAGGCAGTCAGGGATATGGGTAGGGTGCTGTAGAAGCTGCTCTAGGTTTTTAAATAGAACAGATGTTGACTTGTTTACCAGATGGATCAGTGAAAGCGGAGAAGAACCAAAGGTGGTGGTGAATATTGCATTCAATCAGAATGGATATTTCAGAGAAAGGGGACATTGATAGGATGTGCTCCATCTTAGAAGTATGATAATCGAAGAATTTGTCATAGTTAGTAGAATTAGGGGATAAGTAAACAGCACAGATAGATTTAGTAGAAAATGAAAGGATAGCCGATGCCAGAGAGTAGAGAATTCCGAAGATTCAAATTTAGGAGCACGAGAGAAAGATATGTCGTTGTGTACATTAACTGAACAGCCACTTTTGGCTTTGAAAGGAGAATAGAGAGAGTATGAGGATACAAAGAAGGGTTTGCTATCAGTCATCTCAGACAGCTGAGTCTCAGTGAGGAAGAGAAGATGAGGTTTAGAGAAGTGGTGTTCATCAGAGAAAGTTAGAGGAAAGGCCGCGACTGTTGCAGAAATGAAGAAGTGAGTCAGACAGTGGTTCCAGGCATCTTCCTTGGTCGTCACTGGGATATGGCGGATAGTGGGGTTTTTGATAATCCCATCCTCCCTCCTCCCTCCCCGCTAGGGACTCGAGGCTTGGTGATGCGACTCCAATTTTAATTGAAATTTGAATAGGAAGTGAGTGTGTAATGTGCATCTTATTTGGTGTTGACAGTTTGAGGAACTTGTATTAGAGAACATGTTGACCTACTCTCTGTGTTAATGAAACACTGAAAAAGTTCACCAAATGGCTATGGTTCGAAGCTAGTCCCGAAGGCTGATGAAACAGGAGCTCCAGCTCTCCCGGTCACCAGCTCTCCATCCACCGTGGATGTATTGCCCTGCTCACCTGGTGCTACTGTTTACTCCCTATTGACATCAAGGATTCGATTATTAACAGCGATGCCATTAATTATTCCTCATTCTGTTACTTTGTCGTCCTAAAGTATGCCTAACACTTATCTAGAATCCTACTTAACCTAGCCTCTTCTACCCTCTTGAGGTGAGGGCCACCTCTACTATACAAACTTCTGTAATGATTAAAATTGCATCATATATCAACATACATCACAACCTCCTTTTTACACAGATCTTCTAGCCAACTATTGAGTCATATTTTTCTGTTGAGTATTACAGAACAGTGTTATATCTTTGCTACACACCACTGACAACCAACTCCCTACGACGTTCCTTGATCTTCCTAACAATCCCGGAACTTCATAAGAATCTCCTCTGACCTTGCTGAAGCTACATTATTAGTCCCTTCCACAGTAACAAACACCGAGTCCTCTGAAGTGCTGCTAAGTCATCAACTCCCGGTAATGTCTTGTATCCTACACGCAGGAAAGCAAAAACTCTTCTTCTAGAACTTTTGGCACAAAATTCATTCTTCTGATGCCTAATCAACGAATCCTCGACAAGTATGAGGCTTGTCTCACCCTGACTTCATCCCATAGTACCTGAAACCGATTCCTAACAGCCACAGTCCTATCACTGTTACATACCTTAGCCTTGCACCCTCCCTTGACTGGCTGAAAGCCATCAATATCATCTTGCCTGGCCTCAGCCTTAATTAGTCTACTTTCTAAGTTATCTACATTGCCTAACACCTCTGCTTCCACTTTCTCAACATGCACTGCCATACCGCTCACCATTTCAGCTGCATTATCCCAGTCTTTCAACCAGTCACATAACACGTCAATCGCCTCGCTGTTTTTCATAATTTCTAAATGAAACCTACTTGTAAACTCACAAAACAGATAAAACGTGTACTCACCTTCTTTCACTGCTTAGTCACTTAAAATTCCTTAGAACACACTCTGCAGTAGAAATGTTGCGTAGATGCCATTTGAATGAGGGCTTGAGAGAGCTCAAAGCAAGTCTTCACCTGAGCAGGTCAGAGGTCAGGTAGACAGGTTGATAGATAGACAGATAAACAGATATATACAGATGGATAGATAGACAGATAGATAAACAGATAGACTAGTAAGTCTATTTGAAAAATAGTACATGTATTATTCAAAGCCAAAAATTCTTCCGAATGGAGGATGTCACATAATACAGATGGAGCCAATGACATTAAACAAACCAGCCGCCTGCCGCCTTGACGTGGCCATCGTCAGGGCAAGGGTGTGTGTGTGTGTGTGTGTGTGTGTGAGAGAGAGAGAGAGAGAGAGAGAGAGAGAGAGAGAGAGAGAGAGAGAGAGAGAGAGAGAGAGAGACAGACAGACAGACAGACAGAGGCAGAGACAGAGACAGAGACAGAGGACACCTGTATCTGGTGTACAGATTTTTAAAATCTCTTTTCCTTACTCTGTTCTACTGATGTTAAAAAATATTCACGTTCATAAGGCGTACATTGCCACCTTTCCATCAGAAATATTGAGCTGTTGCAAGAAATGAGCACTAGATAAGACTGCAACATTGATTAGTGAAAGCAAGATGGTCTCCATGCAATCACACCGCACTGATATGCTTCTGCTGAAATTGATTATGATCAATGAACATAGAAAAACATGGGATGTTACAATATGCCTCTTTACATGGTTTGACGTTTGACACCAGAGATCTCTCTAAAGTGCCTAAATTGAATAAATACTACTACTTCTACTACCACTACTATTACTACTAAAGATAATACTACTACTAAACATCATCATCATCATCATCATGGTAATAATAATAATAATAATAATATTAATTGTTATCCTGCGTATTCTGTGCCCCAACTTCTCAGGTCCAGACACGGTGGAGCCTTGGGTTTTTTGTTCCTGACCGAGTCAGTATCAACAAGGAAGGAACAGCACAAACACCACGGTTCAAAAGATACACTGCTGTATTATCAGAGAACAATTACACACACAATGTTATAGCCAAAGCTGAGAATACACAATAACTTGCACCGATGTTTATGACAATCACTGTTACAATATCGGAGAGCGATTACACACACAATGCTAGAGCCAAAGCTGAGAATATAGTACAATAACTTGCACCGATGTTTATGACAATCACTGTTACAATATCGGAGAGCGATTACACACACAATGCTATAGCCAAAGCTGAGAATACACAACAACTTGCACCAGTGTTTATGACAATCACTGTTCACCTAGTTCAGCACACGTCTCGTATATGGGTTTACACTTTCCTGGAGTCTAACTGGCATACCCACAGTGTCACAGGTAATATCTCACAAATATATCAAGCATATCACCATCGGCATATTCCCAGACAACATTATCCATTATATCCACAGAGACAGCCCGTATAGTCAGGTCCTTAAGCCTAAGGCGTTTGCAGGACATAGATGAGGTCCTAACTAATATAATATATCCACGTGACATAGACGGAAACCCTAGCTAGACTTAGACTATGCCGCATCACACAGGACGAGAGTATACAGTATGTCTCACCTAAGGGGGGGAGGGGGGAAGGTATTAGTGAGGATAGGGAGGGACTGTTTTCCGTGGGGCCAGGGGCCAGGGGGAGACAAAGGGGGGGGGGACAACACTGAACAAGGATGCACTGGGGTGTTGTTGTTTAGTGCGAGTGACACAGGGAAGTTTTGCACTGTCCAGGGGAAACCAGCCCGTGGATGAGGTGAGATACTCTGCATGTAAGTCACAAGTACTCGTTCACCAGAGGTGGACACCAAGGGGAGGGTAGAGAGATGCACGGGGGGGAGAGGCACTGGAGGGACACTCCAAGGGGGGGGGACAACGTCACACTAATTAGTTCACTAGGGGTCGGGACCACCATACTGGGGGAGTGGAAAGTCACGAGACCTGTTACTCACAGTTCAGTCGAAGGGGAGAACAAGGCCCATGGGTGAAGGGGCCTACGTCGGGAGCTCCAGGTGGTGGCCAGGCATGGAAGGCAGGCCGTCCAGGGAGCTGCGCAGAAAAGGGTGGTCCTTGGAGTGGCCACTAGTCCGAGAGGAGCAGGACGGTGTGTGGGGCGGCTGAAAAGGGCAAGTAGATGAGCAGCACGTCGTCGGCTCTTCGTCATTGTCGGGGTCCGGGGGAGGGACCAAGGGAGGCCCGGGCCTAAGGTCAGCCAGGAGGAGGGAAGTGTCTGGGCGGGGTTGATGCCAGGATATCAGGTCAGATAAATTAGTCCCTCCGTCATCTCCTAGTGGGGTGGGTATCACCTCACTCTCTCCTCCTGGGGTGATGGTATTGGGTTCACCCCGCCGCACGTGCATTTCACCACCGTCATGGGTGGAAAAGTTACGACCCCATGACTGGAGTTGGAATGTGTCAGAGTTGGCGGTGCGATGTGATGGTGTGAGGTGATAGAGGAAGTTGGTCCAGTGGGTGGTCCACTGGTTGGGTTGGAAGTACGGGGAGTATATGACAGTGAGAGATGAGGGCATCGGCGTTTGTCCCAGGAGATGGAGAAGCTGGTTCGTGCCGTGGATGCAGCGTTTGTGCTCCTGGGGTGGGGTCCAGATGACGAGAGTGATTTTCATTTCATGTGGTAGTGGTGGGGCGGGCAGGAGGAAGTCTGGCTGGAGACTGGAAAGGGCGGGTTAGTCGTGCTTTTATGAGGACATCTCAAGGTAATCGGCTTAGTGGGGCGGGCAATTGAGATACTTCCTTGGGGTCGGCGTGATTTGTGGAGGAGGGGGGCGGTGTTAGAGGGGGTGGAGGGGGGAGGGTGTGTGGGTGTAGCGGGTGGGCAGGGGGGACAGGCGGGCGGAGGGTGGGTGCGTGGGGGGTGGAGGCAGTGTTGAAGGTGATGGTGGCGATGAGATTTGTTGTGGTGAGGTGTGGGCTTGGGTGGTGTGGGCAGGTGGGGGCTTGAGGCTCGGGGGGTGACGGGGGTCGACGCTGAATGGGGGAGGGGATGGGAGGGGTGTGCGAGGAGAGGGTTCGAGGTCTGAGGGGAGGGTTTGGGTGGGGGTGGCTAGTGGGGAGAAGGAAGTCAAAGAGCCAGGTGTGGGCAACAGGGAAGTGGTGGCTGGCGTGGAGGTGGTGGACACAGCGGGGATGTTGGTGGAGGAGGAGGAAGGGGAGATGTAACAGGCATAGGAATTTTCCGGTGTTGGGGGGAGGGGTGGAGGCAGGGTCGGCAGACTGTGTCACCGAGGGGGTGGTGCGTCTGGTGCTGGTGACCAACGCACATGTCGGTTTCTGTAGGTGCAGGTGGTGTTGTGGTAGTTGATGGTGACTTGGTAAGAGTTTGGGACGCTGATTTCTTCATAAGGGCCAGTATAGCTAGGGGCGAGCTTGTGTGGTGTAGGTAGAGTGGCAACCATGACAAGATCGCCTGGTTTGTAGGGGTTGGACGAGTTGGTACCTGAGGCTAAGTCTTGGGTGGCCTTTAGGTGCTGGAGCTTCCGCTTAAAGTGGAGCAGGGGGTCAGATGAGGTAAGATTGGGGGGGATGCTGGAGGTGGTTGTGGATGGGGAGCAGTAGGGGTGATTTGCCGAATTCTCGTTCATGCGGCATGATGCCATCCTCATGTGGGCAGGTGTTCATGCCCCACTGTATGATTTTGACGTGCGCTGGCCAGTTGTCGTCCTATGTGGCTTGAATGTGGGTCCGTACCTGATTGAGCAGAGTGCGATGACTATGCTCATGGATGCCGTTCCCTTGTGGCCAGTGTGGGGATGAATGGGAGATGTTGTATCCAGAAATGGTAGATAGTTCTTTCCAGATTTTTCCTGTAAATTCGGGCCCATTATCAGATTGGAGGGCGTGGGGGATGCCAAAGTATGGGAATACGTGGTGAGTCAGGGCATCTGCTACGGCAAGGGCGTGATGTATTTTTGCCAGGCAGACTACCAGGAATTTAGAGTAAGTGTCTACAAAAGTAATGATGTAACGGTAACCTGATTTAGGTGGAAGGGGTCCGACGACATTGACTGACAATAGCTGCCACAATTTGCTGGCCAACAGACAGCCAGAGGGGCCTGGGGTGTGAGAGGTGTCCATTCCAAGGGCACATGCTAGACAGGCTTGTACTACCTGTTGTACTAGTTTGGAGGGGTGTGGGGCCCAGAAGGTGTCATTGAATGCCTGGAGCAACTTCTTTGCTCCGAGTTGTATCCCGTTGTCGGCGTGGAGATGGGTGAGGGTGTCCAGGGCTGCCTTAGGGTCGTGAGCTATGTGGCCGGTGGGGATGTATAGGAGGTCGCCGTGCCATTGCAGCTTGGAGAACAGGTGGGCAGGCATCCAGTCAGGGTGATCCTAGCCCTGCCAACGTTGCAGGTGGATGGACATAGGCTGCATGGCATTTACAGGAAGTCTGGAGAGGGCGTCTGCATTTGTGTGGAGTTTGCCGGGTCAGTATGATATGTCAATTTCTTCCTAGGTCTCTCTCCAGTGAATCATCTGCGCATTTTTGGTGTCGGATTGGCAGAGCCATTGCAGGGACTGGTGATCTGTAATGATGGTAACGTGGGTGCCTGCCAGGTATGTGCGGAAGTATTCGAGTGCCCAGATGATACTGAGGCACTCCCGCTTAGTAGCTGCATAGCTCCGCTCAGCCTGGTTGGGAGGGCGGCTGGCACAGGCAGTAATGTGTTCCCTGCCATCTTGTACCTGTGCTAATACGGCTACCAGTGAGACGTCGGTGTAGAGGTGGAATGGGAGAGTGTAATCTGGGAACGCCACTAAAGGGGCCATGATGAGTTTGTTTTTGAGGGTCCGAAAGGCTTGGAGGCGGTCTTCTGTCCAGGTAAATGGCTCCCCTTTTTTGGTGAGATCGTGTAGGGGAATGGCAATGGTAGCAAATCCCTTCACAAAACTGTGGTAGAAAGAGGCGAGGCCTATGAACGCACAGATCTCATGCATGTCTCGGAGTAGGGGGAGGTCAGCTATGGCTCTGAGTTTCTCGAGGTTGGGTGTGATGCCTTCCTTTGATATGTCGTGTCCTAGGAAGGAAACACCTCTTGGGCAGGACACACTTGGACGGGCGTAGTTTGAGCCCAGCATGTCATATTCTGGAAAAAACCTGGCGTAGGCATTGGAGATGGTCGGCCCAGGTACTACTGAAGATGATGATATCATCGAGGTAGGCGAGGCAGGTCTTCCAAGTAAGGCCGCTAAGCACGAACTCCATCAGGTGGGAAAACATTGCCGGGGCATTGCAGAGGCCAAAAGGAGCACATTAAATTAGTAGTGCTTCCCATTGCTGGTGGAGAAAGCAGTCTTTCCTCGATCCTCCGGAGAGAGTCCAGGGAGGTGTCGATCCTTGGCAGGGGAGTGGCATCTTTGACAGTGACATCGTTTAGGCGACGGCAGTCCACGCAAAATCATAGTGTCCCGTATTTCTTCTTTACGAGGACAACAGGAGAGGACCAAGGGCTGGTTGATGGAGATATTAGACCGATATCTAACATGTCATGGAGCTGCCGGTCTTCCTCAACCCATTGCCTGGGGTTCCTCCGGCGAGCAGGCTGCCGGATGGGGGGGCCTTATGGGAGGCAGGGCTTTCTGGGCTGAGGCCGAAGAGGGCCAGTAAACGAGCAGCACGTCGTCAGCCCTTCGTTGTTGTTGGGGACCGGGGGAGGGACCAAGGGAGGCCCGGGCCTAAAGTTGGCTGGAAGGAGGGTGGCCTCCGGGCAGGGTTGGCTTCACGCCCGTCAGGGGCAGCCAACAGGGAGGGACTGCAACCGCCTATTCCGGGAGAAGCCCTGCTGCTGTGGGGGACACCTGGGGTGGCCCACTGACTTCGTGGGCTTAGGCCTCGGCAGCAGAGGGAGGCTGTCAGGGGTGAGCTGCGACCTCTGGTCCTGGTGGAGCCTGTCAGCACTGGGGGAGGGCGAGGCTGGAGGGACTGGATACCGGGCCTCGGGGACTCCTCGCTGGGTTCGGACTCGGGTGGGAAGCCTGTAGAGGGAGAGACTCCTGTCTCTCGGGGAGAGAGGAGAGGGGAGGGGCGCCTCACTCTACCACAGGGGTGGCAGGTCGAACCAGAGGTGGTCCCCTCCGTCAGACAGCCCCGTCGGGCACTGCCTGCGCTCCTACAAGGGTCAGGGATGCGGGAGAGGTCGGGGGAGCATCTCCTGGACACTGCCAGTACTGGCGACAGGGAGCGGGCACCCATAGGGCCATCCCTGTGGTTGTTGCGGCTCCGGCGGAGTCTGTGCTCCTACAGTAGGGCTAGAGTCTCGTGCCTCCGAGACGTCGGGAGGAAGAGGCCAGGCGTACTCTCTCAGCTTTCGCCACAGCTCCGGTGGACCATGCCCTCCGTTCATTGGGAAGGAGACACGTGTCCCTGGGACGTCGGCAGGACGAGGTCGGAAGTACTCTTGCAGCTTATGCCACAGCTCCGGTGGAGCGTGCCCTCCTTCCGTCGGGGAAGGTTCTGTACCTGCAACATCGGGAGGAAGAGGCCAGGCGTACTCTCTTGGGCTTTGCCACAGCTCCGGTGGAACGTGCCCTCTGTCCGTCGAGGTAGGGGGATAGCAACCCTGGAGGCTCCTCCTGAGTCCTCAGTCAAATAGGAGGCCAATCCAAAAGACTCGGCATGCGAGGGTGTGCTTGGGAGCTTGTCTTTGCAAGTCCCACCCCGATTCAGGTGAGCGTTTCCTCTGTTGGAGAGTAGTGTACTTTCCCTGTACACTGCCGGGTGGTCTGGCTGTGCGGAAGAGGGGCACCGAGTCACGAGGTGCATATGTCGTTGATGCCGCGACGTCGGGTCAGGTAAATTAGCCCCTCTGTCGTCTCCTAGTGGGATGGGTATCACCTCCTCACTCTCTCCTCCTGGGGTGGTGGTGTTGGGTTCACCCCACCATGCGTACTACTACTACTACTACTACTGCTACTTCTGCTACTACTACTACTACTACTACTACTACTACTACTACTAATACTACCACTACCACTACTACTACTACTACTACTACTGCTACTACCACTGCTACTACTACTGCTACTACTACTACTACTACTACTACTACTAATAATAATAATAATAATGATAAAAATAATAATAATAATCCTCATCATCATCATTATCCTCATCATCACATCATCAACATCATCATGGTAATAATTATAATAATAATAATAATAATAATAATAATAATAATAACAATAACAGAGGTATCTGCAGTTACCGGGCCAAGGAACAGTTATACCAAGGCCTTTATTCTCGTCAGTTAAGGAGGCATCCCGACACCTCTTCCTTAGCGATTTAGTCTTGTATATAAGTGGTTAATATCTGTTTTACTTTACCTTTACGAAATATGGCAATACTAAAATGATGTAAGTGATACGGAGAAGGAAATTAAGGTGTAAAAAGGAAAATAAATCCCTTAGGAAATGATGTTAGGGAGTTTTCTCAACCGACCAAAAAAGGGGCCCATATATGAAACAAATTTGTGAAGATGTATAGGCATGTGACCATGTTGTAAATCCCTTTGTAAGAGAGAAGAAAGATACGGACGAAATCACGAAGAACTCTAGTGTAAGGGATATTGTGTCATAGTAAACACAAGCAATGTCAAGGCACAGTAAACTCGTCCCCGGCAATCATTTAAGTGTTGACGTATAAACACAAGATATCTAGTCAAAGATTTCACTTATCATATTTGGAGTAAATCGGGTGAAAATTGACGATTTTATGCCCTTTTGAAATTTTAGGCCCAACTCCTCTGACACTGATCCTCTACCGCTAACTGGGGGGTGATCCACCTGATGTAATGAGGCATGTTATAGGATGCAGATTTGAAAGATGCACCTATAAGTTTTTGTTTCAAGTCAATATGACAAATTTCAAAGGAGTTATGGCCAAAAAAAAAAAAGGATTTTCTAACACTATTTAAAAACATTTTTTGGGCCTATAGCCGGCGCCTCTACCCAATTTGGTCCAAAATTTCGTCACGTTATCAGAAGGTCATATCCCATCATCTCGGTAATTTTAATCATAATCGCATTAGTAGTTTTCAAGTAAAGTTGTTAACAGACAGAGAGACAGTAGTTTTCGCATAAGTTGTTAACAGACAGACAGACAAACAAACAAACAGACAAACCAAGTGAAAACAACACCCGTCCCCGAGCCTCTCCGGAATGGGGACGGATAATAAATGGTTAACTGGCTCAGATTGCAGATGGGGTCGAGTTAGGTCTTTCTCAGGGCCTCTCTCTCTCTCTCTCTCTCTCTCTCTCTCTCTCTCACACACACACACACACACACACACACACACACACACACACACACACACACACACACACACACACACTCAGAATTCTCTCTAACCAGGTAAACACTTAAATAGACCTCATTCCGTGAAGCATCTACACCTGTAATCAATATCTAATTAGGGTAACATTCACCTGGCCTGATCTAATTACTGGTGGGGGTGGGAGGAGGGGCTGAACACTATTGGCCTTCTCTGCATCAGCCTCACGGCGCTGTTGAACTGGGAAGGAGAACTCTTGAAATGAGATGGGTTGGGTTGGGAAAGCTCTTGAAATATAATGGAGTGTACTTGGAGTGCTCTTGCTTGAAGATGTGAGTTTTGGTTTAGGTTAGGCTGGAAAACCTCTGAAACTCTTTGATACAGGGTGGAGAAACTCTGAAACAGGTCGGAGAAACTATCTGAAAAATGTGGAGAAACTTAAAGAAACAGTTGGAGAAACTCTGAACCATATGGAGAAGCTTTTTGAGACAGATGAAGAAACTCTGAAACTGATGGAGACACTATTTGAAACATATGGAGAAACTCTTTGATACAAGTGGAGAAACTCTTTAAAACATATAGAGGAAGTTTTTGGTACAGGATGGAGAAACTCATTTTGAAACTGTTGGAGAAACTCTTTGAAATAGGGTGAAGCTTTAAAACATGGTGAAGAAACTCTGAAACAGGTGGAGAAACTCTTTGTAACATGATGAGAAACATTCTCAGTCAGAAAGGCGATACACTATAATACAAGATGAGAAACTTTGAAACAGGTGGTTAAACTCCGAAACAGGTGGAGAAATTTTGAACCAGGAGAAACTGTTAAAACAGGCGAAGAAACAAACAGTGTGGAAAATTCTTAAAACAGATGGAATACTTCATTGAAACAGGATGGAGAAATCTGTGAAACAAGGGGAACCGCTTTCAGGTAGGATGGAGATA
>NC_136972.1:7701682-7731682 GCF_032717465.1 Coenobita brevimanus | reverse complement strand
TATATATATA
This sequence comes from Coenobita brevimanus, assembly GCF_032717465.1. NCBI lineage: Eukaryota > Metazoa > Arthropoda > Malacostraca > Decapoda > Coenobitidae > Coenobita > Coenobita brevimanus. The sequence goes on along the minus strand of NC_136972.1, from coordinate 7,731,672 downwards.
TATATATATAGGTATATATATATATATATATATATATATATATATATATATATATATATATATATATATATATATATAAATAATACAGAGAGCTAGATAGATAGATAAATAGATAGACATAGATAGATATGTGTGTTTGTGTATATATATATATATATATATATATATATATATATATATATATATATATATATATATATATATATATATACAGTATATAGATAGATAGATAGATAGATACATTCATACTACATATATATATATATATATATATATATATATATATATATATATATATATATATACATAGATAGATAGATACAGTATATAGATAGATAGATAGATAGAGAGATACATTCATACATACATATTTATATATATATATATATATATATATATATATATATATATATATATATATATATATCTATATATATATATATATATATATATATATATATCTATATATATATATTTATTTATTCAGTATATAGAAAGATAGATAGATACATTCATACATACATATTTATATATACTGTATATATATATATATATATATATATATATATATATATATATATATATATATATATATATATATATATACTGTATATATATATATATATATATATATATATATATATATACTGTATATATATATATATATATATATATATATATATATATATATATATATATATATATATATGTATACAGTGTATAGATAGATAGATACATTCAGACATACATATTTATATATATATATATATATATATATATATATATATATATATATATATATATATATATATATATATATATCCATCCATCCATCCCTCATCCAATCCTACATTTCCCCATGAGGAGCGTAGGAGCCCTGGACTAGGAAAGTGGTCCCGAGATTTAAGATGAAAGTGACCACCCTCATTCATCCCTGAGTGGCATTACATGAGCAATGAAAGCCAACCACCCCTTGGATATAAACCTTCACCGGCTCAATCCAATTAGAGCACAATAATTTCTCACTAAACCACCAGGCGCCAATATTTGGTTTATGGTTACCACCCAGCATAGTAAATGGTTTCTTGGCGTACAGGAAACCATTTGGCTTGTCACTCTGTGTAGAGTCACCCACAGGGAAAAGGAAGAGAAATTATGAAGGAAAGAAAGACAGTAGAGGGAGTGTAAAGTTACTCGTAGGCAGAAGGACAAGGAAAGAATGAAGTATAGGAAAAGAGAAGAGGATGGAAGGAAAGAAGGATGGAGGAGAGGAAAGGGCAGACACCCAACAGCAGCACTACATCGAGTGAGTGGATGGTGAGTGCCCCCACGTACCACAATATATATATATATATATATAGATATATATATATATATATATATATATATATATATATATATATATATATATATATCTTTATCTATCTATCTATCTAAATATCTATATCTATATCTATCTATCTATCTGTCTATCTATATATATATATATATATCTATTTATTTCTCTCTCTCTCTCTCTCTCTCTCTATATATATATATATATATTTATCTATCTATCTATCTATATATATATATATATCTATCTATCTATCTATATATATATATATATATATATATATATATATATATATATATACAGTATATGTATATATATACCAGTACAGGTACTTCTCCACAGTTCACTGGTCCCCCATTGACAGTGAACTCTCCATCTCAGGTGGTCAATGCTCCAACTCCTGAGATGATGGGCACGACCCCTCAGGCATCTCGTTCTCAGGGCGCCACATTTGCTGCATCGTTCGTTCTGCAGTCTCACCTATGACTGGCTGCTACCTCCTCAGACCCTTCCACCAGTAACACTGCCTTTCTTGTTCAGCCAGGGTTTGTGGGAGGTGTTTCTGTAAATGTCCTGAGAGATAATGGTTCCTCAGGTTGCTCTGTCAAGCAAAGTTTAGTTCGGCCCAACGAGTACACGGGTAAGCAGATCCAAGTTAGACTTATTGATGGATCAGTGAGATTGTTCCCTGAGGCACGTATCCAGGTGGCATCTCCTTTCTACACTGGCTTGACAGCTGCTGTTGTCATGCCAGAACCCTTGTTTGACCTCATTATCGGCAACATACCAGGGGTCTAAAACAGTTGCGCCATAGATGTTGCAACTCAGACTTCGGCTGTTGCAGTAACACGAGCCATGGCCAAGGCTCCGAATCATGTCACCCCATTGACCCTCGCAACGCCGCAAGATCTGATTCATAGTCAAGATGTTGTCCAAGGACAACAGTCTGACCCGACACTAGCCTCAGTGTGTAAGAAGCTGGAGGGTAAATTGATTAAGTATTCAAGGGGAGGTCAAGCCAGGTTCCTTCGTAAGTGAGGACGGCTATACCGTGAGTCACAAACACCCCAAGGTGAGGTTCGACTGCAGTTTGTCGTTCCCGCTATGTATCGTCAAGCAGTGTTAGAATGGGGTCATTGTTCAGCTTCAGGGGGTCACATGGGCAAAAGGAAAACCCGGAGCCGTATCCGTGCTGACTTTTTCTGGCCAGAGATGGGACCGGAAATAGATAGCTTTGTGCATTCCTGCAACGGGTGTCCACATAACACCAATCAGGGACACGTCCTTCCTGTGCTCTTTGAATCCACACCCATAATCTTTGAAGCAGTAGAAAGAGAGGGCAGTGGTAATGTGGGTGCAGACCAGATATCTCGCCCGTTGGCCCCATAGGACATATCATGTCCAGGGCCTGTACATATATATGTACCGTAGGTTAAGGGGAAGTCTGAGACCACCGTAAGGACAATCTGAGGCTGTGTATGAATTATCTTGTGGAATGTCTCGAGCTGTGGGCCTCTCAGAGGATTCCCGGAGAATGCACATTATCCACATGAGTGTTCACACCCACGGTGGGTGTTAAAATGTGACCTGCCCAAGATTGCGTAGGGATTTTCAGCTTCCTGTCATTAACTGTAAATGTAGAGTAGGTTAATCAGTAAACCACCCGTTCTGAGAGATTTGGGCAATTCAAGAACTGGCATGTTTCCTGGTTAATAATGCTAGGTTAACCAGTAAACTACAAAGGTCCTGAGAGATTTGTGAATCCAAAGACTACGTTTCCTGGTTAATAATAAACATAAGTACTGATTGCTAGGCAGAGAGAGAGAGAGAAATGACACTTTTGATGCTCCACCTTGATTCCTTTCGCAGGTGCAGCTAGCGGGTGCAGCACTGTCGTGCAGATCAGCTGGTCATCCCTGTTGCATGGTGCTGCCTCTTGTCTTCTGCCTCGTCGTCATTATTTACTATTGTATTACATAATTCTACAAGCAGGCACAGTTATACCACAACTGTCACACCTACACCTTGTATTACTTACATCACACTAGATAACAATTAGTTGTTAGTGTAAATTTAGCGAACTCTCGCTCAGTTTGACCTGAGTACAGGATTTTTCACTGTCGTCTCAGAGTTTCTTCCTCAAGCTTGCTTCTATTAACGTAAATACGAGGTTTTTATGCTCATGGGTGACTGTGATTTTATCCTGTAGCAGAGTGGTACACACACCACAGTGTGAGTCTTGTGTGATTGAATTAGGTTTTATATGTATGTATATTGAAATTTTTTTTTCCTGAAGGAACAAAATTTGATTTTGATGGGGCGTAATGTCATGAATTTGTGCGAGCGTATTTCTAAATTCGTCACATTCTTCATCAGTGGGAAAACCACGAATTCTAGTGGAATTCCCACTGTTTATCACTCAGTTTAATCGTCCTCATATTCACCCAATCAGGAGTGTTTTCAGAAAAATTTTCACTGTTTCATAAGTGATCGTCCTTGCGCAACACATTAGCTCCTTCGCTGAGTGATTTATTGTGAGTGCGTATCGCTCACTTTATTTTCGATGACCGTTGAACCAAGCACGGCCATCTCTCGCCTTCTTCCATAATTCGAACTTAGTCAGGATTAGAGCGTCGTGAGAGCAGGTTCGTTGGCCCAGTGTGGAGCAGCGCCGCTGTTGTACAGTGAGTTCCTGAATCTCCACCTAGTGTGACTCGGCGAGAGGTTTAGCATGTGCAGCGTCCGTCCTATGCACCGACGCCCAGTTTCTGCTTAGCCCCCTCTACTGACTAGTATTTCTTTTCATTTTACCTAGGTTTAAGTTTAGCTTTTCAGTGAGCGAGTGAGTGTATTCTTGTTATTATGATGTCATTTTGAGACTTATGTAACGTAAATTTATTTCATTGTAATGAATAAATTTTACAGTTCTTATCCTTTGAGATTAATGTATAGTTAAACTCATATTTTATTTCTCAACATTAAGCTTATTCTAGTTGCTGCTCTTAAGTTGCATAAACCTTTGTATTATTCATAACTGGTACTTAGGCCAGTCCTTTTGTATTAAACTAAAATCCGTTGTGCCAACCAGAAGATAATGCACCGGCAAGAACCTGTTTATTACTATTAGTATTAGTTATTGATTGTCAGGGGTGGAGTCACTTTCTTAAGAGGCTAACAGTACTACAAACAGCACTCGTCAGTAATTAGTCTCTGCTGAGTACTGTTCTCAAAGTTTATAAATTCTCGTCCTTAGAGAATCAGCGAAGTAAGCCTGATAAAGTAAACTTACTGCTTGATTTCACAAGTCAATTCATTGTCCAAATATACAAGCAACATTTTAAAGTATTCTTTAATATACCAATTCTCAAAAACCCAGTGACATATATATATATATATATATATATATATATATATATATATATATATATATATATATATATATATATATATATATATATATATATATATATTGTTACGGAACAGAGAAAGATAATGTACACTTTAAGTGAGAATACTAAAAATCACTACTGTCCCGTAAAGTTCCAGGTTCAAAACAAAAGAGTTAGGTAAAATTACAAGTTAAAGTTTAATGCACAAACTAACAACAAAACATTCAGGACTCATAAGGATAATGTAATGGCAAAAAACAGGTTAAATATATGGTTAACTGCAATAGCCTCTATTAACACGAAATTAGCAAGAGTATATTTACCTAAGTCAGCCCTGATAAAATGAATATACACTGGGTAATGCTCAGTTAATGCAAGATAAATTATTACAGATACAAAATAATATTAATGATAGCTGACAATAAGAACTTTACATGAATTACAAAACCTTACTAGGCCTACAAATCAACACCTTATGCTATACAGTACAAGGAAAAAATGCAATAACACTTATACTCAAATCACACAGCCGCCAGATGGTTGGAGACTTCCTGAGAAACTCACAATAATAATAACTGTACAGGGGAGGACAGAGATGTGAACAAAATGAGGAGTAGATCTAAGTGGCAATGATGCAGAGACTGAGCTCATTATATAGGGGCCAGCAGAGCTTGATACAACTTGTAAGAAGGACGTGCAAATGAAGCCATGGGGACAAAGAGCTGAAAATCCTGCTCTGAACAACAGAAAGGTCGACTTACTCTACTATAACCGTAGAAGGGGGGGACTGAGGCAGAACACGCTCGTGATCAAACATGCAGCATACTGTGCGGTAAAATTACACAAAGGATGATGAAATCATAGGCTATGTAACAATATATATATATATATATATATATATATATATATATATATATATACATATATATATATATATATATATATATATATATATATATCTGTATAGGTATATCTATCTATCTATTTTCAATGTATCTGTCTATATATATATATATATATATATATATATATATATATATATATATATATATATATACATATACCTAGATAGATAGATAGATATGTAAATAGATAGATAGATAGATAGATTGACAGATCGATTGATAGATAGATATATATATACATATCTATCTATCTATCTCTCGCTCTCTCTCTCTCTCTCTCTCTCTCTCTCTCTCTCTCTCTCTCTCTATATATATATATATATATATATATAACACACATATATATATATATATATATATATATATATACATATATATATATATATATATATATATATATATATATATATACTGTATATATATTTATTTTTTTATAAATATCAGAACGGAGGAAGGAAAAACAAATGAGTAAAAAAAAAAATAATTCATACACCAGATTACTGGTGTCCTCTGTTCATAAAATATCTGTAACAATTAGACTTGAACAGTTGTGGGTTGAAATTTGGAGGAAAACAACTCTGGGGAAGCGAGTTCCAGAGAGATGCAGTTCGGGGAATGAATGAATTCTGATAGGCAGAAGTTCTGCAATATGGTTGAGTGACGTTCCAGTCATGAGCGCTACCAGATGCCCGTGTAGCACGAGGGAAGGCATATATATATATATATATATATATATATATATTGTTACAGAACAGAGAAAACTGTCCCGCAAAGTTCCAGGTTCAAAACAAAAGAGTTAGGTAAAATTACAAGTTAATGTTTAATGCTCAAACTAACAACAAAACATTCAGGACTCATAAGGATAATGTAATGGCAAAAAACAGGTTAAATATATAGTTAACTGCAATAGCCTCTATCAACACGAAATCAGCAAGAGCAAATTCATCTAAGTCAGCTCTGATAAAATGAGAATACAAGATAATACTCAGTGAATGCAAGATATATTATTACAGATACAAAGTATTATTAATAAGGGCTGACACCCAAAACAAATGAATAACAAAAACCTTACTAGGACTAAGAATTAACACCTAACGCTACACAGTACAAGAAAAAATGCAACATCAGTTATACTCAAATTACACAGCTGCTAGATGGTTGGAGACTTCCTGATCACTCACAATAATAAAAACTGTACAGGGGAGGACAGAGATGTGAGGAAAATGAGGAGTAGATCTAAGTGGCAATAATGCAGAGACTAAGCTCATTATATAGGGGCCGGCAGAGCTTGATACAACTTGTTAGAAGGACGCGCAAATGAAGCCATGAGGACAAAGAGTTGACAATCCTGCTCTGAACAACAGAAAGAACGACTTTACTATAAGGGAGGAGGGGGGGGGAGTGAGGTAGAACACGCTCGTGATCAAACATGCAGCATACTGTACGTTAGACTTACACAAAGGATGATGAAATCATAGGCTATGTACCACCTCCCCACAAACAAAAAGAAATTTACAAAGGAAATTTCTTATTACTCTAAAACTATCTGTCTAAAGTCTAGATAAGCAATCTGCAATAACATTTTCTTTCCTCTTGACGTGTTGTATGTCTAATGAATACTCCTGAAGAAGTAGATTCCATCTTGTCAATCTCTGATTTTTATCTTTAAACTTACTAAGGAATTTCAGTGGGTTATGATCGGTATAAATGACTATGGGGTCAAAACCAGAACACAAATAAAATGAAAAATGCTGTAAACCCAAAATCAAGGCCAAAAGCTCTTTCTCAATAGTTGAGTAGTTCTTTTGAGGTGGAGTGAACTTCTTACTGTAATAAGATACAGGGTGTTCAATACCCTGATCATCCTCTTGCAGCAAAACAACCCCAGCTCCTGTATCACTTGCATCAACAGCCATCTTAAAAGGCTTAGCAAAATTTGGAGTAGCGAGCGCTGGCTGACCTAATAGGATAGCTTTAAGTTTGCTGAAAGAGGATTCACAGTTATCGGTCCAGACAAATTTAACTCCCTTTTTCAGTAGGTCTGTAAGTGGTGATACAAGAATTGAAAAGTTAAGAACAAATCTCCTGTAATAACCTACCATTCCCAAAAATCTTTGTAGCTCTTTCCTACTTTTAGGTCTGGGAAGATCACTTATAACCTGAACCTTAGCTGCTGGTGGTGCAACATGTCCATCACCAATTACGTACCCAAGGTACTGAACTTTAGCGTGACCAAACTCACACTTTGATAAATTAGCTACAAGATTAGCCTGACCAAACGCTCAAGAAATTTACTGACATGGCATAGGTGATCTTTCCAGTTGTCACTGAAGATTAATACATCATCAATATAAACAACACACCCTGCCAAACCCTCTGTTACAACATTCATGAGCTTCTGAAATGTGGCTGGTGCATTCTTAATACCATACGGCATTACAGAACATGCAAAAGTCTTTCCTAGTGTTACAAAACATGAGATCTCCCTAGCACGTTCAGTCATAGGTACTTGCCAGTATCCCTTTAACAAATCAAACTTACTTATGTACCTAGCCTTTCCGATCTTGTCTATGCAATCTTCCACGCGAGGGAGAGGGTAAGTGTCTGTTTTGGTTATCTGATTAACACGTCTGTAGTCAATGCAAAGCCGCTGTGACCCACCTGGCTTAGGGACTAGAGTGACAGGAGAACTCCACTCGCTCTGACAGGGCTCAATCATCTTGTGGTCCAACAGGTAGCCAAGCTCCTTCTGGATGAGAGGAACTTTCACTGGGTTCACACGGTAAGGAGGCAATTTAATTAGCTTTGTGTCTCTGACATCGACATCATGCATCAACACAGTGGTTCTTCCTGGAGTGGCACGGAACACTTGCGGGTACTCCTGCAGTAATGCCGAGAACTCCTGCCTTTCCTCGGGAGATAGATGAGAAAGCTTAGTTTGGAGATCATTCATGATATCAGGATTCTTCCCCAAACTATCACTCAGGCTCATACTGCATGGGAGAGCTTCACTTGCAGACTCGGGAGGAAAAGCTACATTGCAGACTGGGTTATTTTCGTCCTGCCTGTGATATAACTTTAGCATGTTGATGTGACAAAGTTGCTTGTTCTTTCTACGATCTGGTGTGGCGATGACATAGTTGACATCACTGAGTTTCTTCTCCACGAAATAAGGACCACTAAACTTGGCTTGAAGAGGTTGCCCATGCACCGGTAGCAGAATCAAAACCTGATCTCCTGGCTGAAAGTCTTCATCTTCTCCTGAGCAGCTCCTAAATTCTCTCGCGCCAGTTGTAAAGCAGTGGAGAGCCGTTCTTTGAACTTCATCACATACTCCAGCAGGTTGACGTCATCTTCCTCCGACAGCCAGCATTCCTTGAGTAGCTTAAGGGGTCCTCTTACTTCATGGCCAAACAGTAGTTCAAAAGGTGAGAAGCCCAGTGATTCATTTGGAGATTCTCTTGCGGAAAATACAACAAATGGAAGACCTTTATCCCAGTCTTTCTGATGTTCAAACAGTATTTCTTGAGCATCGATTTGAGTGTTTCATGATATCTCTCCAACGCTCCTTGGGTTTCTTGAGCATCGATTTGAGTGTTTGATAATATCTCTCCAACGCTCCTTGGGTCTGGGGATGGTAAGCTGAAGACGTGATCTGGGTGATGCCCAACTCTTTCAGAGACTGCTTGAAAATAATTGACATGAAATTACTTCCCCGATCTGACTGTACCTCCTTGGGCAGACCAGACTTGGTGAAGAACCCCAGCATTTCCTTAACCACGTTCTTTGCTGAGATATTTCTAAGTGGAATGGCTTCAGGATAACGAGTAGCCATATCAATCAGGGTCAACACATAAGAAAATCCTGAAGAAGTCTTAGGATGAGGGCCCACAATATCCACCAACACACGGGTGAATGGCGCCTCAAAAGGAGGAATGGGAACTAGAGGTGCCACCTTTTCGGTCTGATTACACTTCCCCACAACTTGACAGGTGTGACAAGACTTACAATACCAGGAAACATCCCTGAAAATACCTGGCCAGTAGAAGTGTTTCAAAATGCGTGCCACAGTCTTCCTCACTCCAAGGTGTCCTGCCAAACTGGAATCATGAGCCACTCTAACGATATCCTGCCTACAAACACGAGGGATGACAACTTGATGTACAACCTCCCATTCACAGTCGGCTGATGCTGTTGGGGGTCTCCACTTCCTCATAAGTACTCCTGACTTTATATAATAACAAGTAGAAGCACCGGCTGACTCTTCCTCACTGCAAGCAGAGTTAGCTAGACCTTTCAACTCAGGGTCAGCAACCTGCAACTCAACCAACTCTTGACGAGACAAATTATCAACACTACGGGGTACTGCCTCATCTGGTGAGTGGTCCAAATTAGCAAGAAAAGTGTCAGCTAGGATAACATCATCATCATCATTATCCTCTAAGTCACCAGTAACTTTAGACTTAGCCCTAGTGACAGCACATGCAGGGAACACATCAGGGACATCACAATCCTGGGTCGCAGCCACTGGCTCACCAGACAACTGAGGAGCTGGACACACTTGACCTCCACCAATATCATTTCCAAGTAAGAAAGTTACACCTGACATTGGGAGTGTCTCAACCAACCCAACCATAACGGAACCATTAACAAAACCAGACTCTAAATTCACTCTGCACAGAGGGACAGAGAAGTAATTATTCCCTACACCTTGTAAGATTACAGTTTCATCAGAGGAATTAACATTAGAGCCTAGAACACTGGTCAGCATAAGGGATTGGCAAGCACCTGTATCACGATATATTTCAATTGATTTCCTGTCATTACTGTCCAGATGACTGACAAAACCTTCAGACAGGAAATTAGCACATGAACTCTTGAGAGTGTCACCCACGTTGCTGCTCAAAAGAGGAGCTCCATCATGAGAATTTAATTTTCCCCTCATAGCAGGTTCAGTTAACTCAGTTAAAGAGTTCTGGGAACTCTCAAGGGTGGACACTAGACCAATTGACTGAATATTTAAAGACTCCTTTTTGTTCACATCACGCTGTCTCCTGAAACATTTCTTCGTAGTATGACCAAGCTTACTACAATAAGTACATTTACTTTTCTGAAATCTAGAGGTGAAGCTGGTATTTACTTCCTGAGAAACATCATCTTTATTCTCTTTCCTGTTACCTGTACTCTGAGTAGAGGCAACGTACTTACTCTCAGCTTTCCCTTTTTCTTTGGAATATCTCTTGTGAGTGAGAACATATTCATCAGCTAAAACTGCAGCATCAGACAAATTATCTATTCTTTTCAAATCAAGATATAGGCTTACATCATTATTAATACACCTTTTGAAGTCCTCCAGCAAAATCATCTGCTTAAATTTGTCAAAATCAGAATCCACATTCTTAGAATTTAACCACTCAACATGGGATTGGTTATCTTGCTTATAAGTTTCCTAAATTTTACTCTATAAGCTTCAGGAACAAGCTCATAGGCCTTAAGAACCAAGCTCTTAACTACATCATAATTATCAGATTGATTCTGAGGCAAAGATGCATAAGTTACTTGAGCTTTACCGGTGAGAACAGTTTGAAGGAGTACTGGCCAATACTTTTTGGGCCAATTAAAACCTGTAGCTACCCTCTCAAACAACTGAAAATACTTTGTTAAATCAGATTCATTAAAAGGAGGGACAAGTTTAACATTTTTAGCCATATCAAAATCATCAGAGCTAGATGATCCAGTTCCACCTTGTTTCATGCGATACTCATGGTCTGCCTGAATCCTAGCTAGTTCAATTTGTGCCTTAGCCTGTGCCTCCTGAATACGAGCATTTGCCTGAAATTCAACCTCTTGAATACGAGCCTGAGACTCCGCCTCCTTAGCCTGAGACCCAGCCTCCTTAGCACGAGCCTGAAACTCAGCTTCCTTAACACGAGCCTCCTGCAGAGCTAGCTGTAACTTAGCTATTTTAATCTGCGTTTGCTCATTTGGAGGAGTTACATTAAACAAGCTTTTATTAATCATGTCAACAATTTGATCTTTAGAATGATGAGAGTGAACTGCAATTCCCAATTGTTGAGCAACAAGCTTAAGTTCATTCTTTGTTCTGTTTTCTACTTCACACTCTGTTTGCACATTTGACAAAAAATCTTTGGCTTCATCAAGCGTACTAATAGTAAACATCATGAATAAATCACAGTCACAAAATATCAAGCAATATCCTTATGATAATATCCTGAATATCCTGATAAGAGGTCGCCAAATTTATGTTACGGAACAGAGAAAACTGTCCCGCAAAGTTCCAGGTTCAAAACAAAAGAGTTAGGTAAAATTACAAGTTAAAGTTTAATGCTCAAACTAACAACAAAACATTCAGGACTCATAAGGATAATGTAATGGCAAAAAACAGGTTAAATATATAGTTAACTGCAATAGCCTCTATCAACACGAAATCAGCAAGAGCAAATTTATCTAAGTCAGTCCTGATAAAATGAGAATACAAGATAATACTCAGTGAATGCAAGATATATTATTACAGATACAAAATATTATTTATAAGGGCTGACACCCAAAACACATGAATCACAAAAACCTTACTAGGCCTAAGAATTAACACCTTACGCTACACAGTACAAGAAAAAATGCAGCATCATTCATACTCAAATTACACAGCTGCTAGATGGTTGGAGACTTCCTGATCACTCACAATAATAAAAACTGTTCAGGGGAGGACAGAGATGTGAGGAAAATGAGGAGTAGATCTAAGTGGCAATAATGCAGAGATTGAGGTCATTATATAGGAGCCGGCAGAGCTTGATACAACTTGTAAGAAGGACGCGCAAATGAAGCCATGGGGACAAAGAGTTGACAATCCTGCTCTGAACAACAGAAAGAACGACGTACTCTACTATAAGGGAGGAGGGGGGGGAGTGAGGTAGAACACGCTCGTGATCAAACATGCAGCATACTGTACGTTAGAATTACACAAAGGATGATGAAATCATAGGCTATGTAACAATATAAATATATATATATATATATATATATATATATATATATATATATATAGATAGATATATATATATATATATATATATATATATATATATATATATATATATATTTATATTTATATATGTATATATAGAATATATATAAACAACAGAATAACTAGTCAAAGATGTCACATATCAAATTTGGAATAAATTGGGCGAAATTTGACGAAATTTACGCCCACTTGAAATTTTAGGCCAGACCCACATAACATTTACCCCCTTACCGCTAACCGGGGGGAGGGGGGTGATCCCCCTGATGTAATGAGGCATGTTATTGGATGCAGATTTGAAAGATGAACATTTTGGTTTTGGGTTCATGTCACTATGACGAATTTGAAAGAGTTATCGCGATAAAAAACAATTTTTACCATTTTTGAAAACATTTCTTGGGTCTACAGCCAAGGTCTTTATCCAGTTTGGCCCCAGATTTAATCAGGTGATCAGAAGGTCATATCCCATCATCCCTGTAATTTTAGTCAAAATCGCACTAGTACTCATCACTTAAAGTTGTTAACAGACAGACAGACAGACAAACATACAGACAAACCGAGTGAAAACAATACCCATCCCTGGACCACTCATGGGCTGGGTCGGGTAATTACACCAGTCCGAAAAATCTCTCTGAGGCTAGGGTAAATGATTTCGTCTGATGGTAGTATCAGCAGACATACTGTATTATACGGAATGGAGTGGTTAATTCCTACACGAGATGGTTTCCTTTGAGGATTTTAACTGTGTTGTGGTAGCAGTAATATAAAGGTGTCATTGTACAGCAGGATACTAAACTCAGTCATAAAATCTTTTCTTTAAATCTCGTCTTCAAAGGTATCAAGTAACTGGAAAGAAGTGACCCTCAAGATGAAGCCCTGAAGACAGAAACAATTTTTTGTTACAGAAAAATTCCTCCTTTAAATTATTCAAATAACGCTTCAAAACTAAGCAGTCTTCCCTGCAATTAGATCTCAAAGTAACGATTAAGTTTTTCTCTCAAAATTATGCTTAATTAAGGTATTAGATTTGCAATTAAAATTGTTTAAAACTGTACATGAAGTAGGATATAAGAATTACATATACATCTACTTAAAACAAGAAGCGGTGCCAAGGCACAGCAAACCTGTCTCCGGCAGTAATTTTAGTGCTGACGTATAAAAACAATAGGATATCGAGTCAAAAATGTCACATCAAATTTGGAGTAGATTGGGTGAATTTTGACTATTTTGTGTCCATTTAAAATTCTATTCCCGACCCACCTGACATTGACCCCCCCCCTACCGCTAACTGGGGGGTGACCCCCCTGTAATGAGGCATGTTATAGGATGCAGATTTGAAAGATGCACCTATAGGTTTTGGTTGCATGTCGATATGATGGATTTGAAAGAGTTATGGCGAAAAAACTATTATTAAAACATTTTGGGGGGCCTACAGCCTGGGCCTTAGGCCAGTTTGGCCCGTAATTTAATCAGGTAATCAGATGCTCATAGCGCATCACTTTTGTAAATTTAGTCATAATCGCACCAGTAGTTTTATCATAAAGTTGTTAACAGACATGGAGACAAACAGACAAACCTAGTGAAAACAATACCCGTCCCCGAGTTCCTCTGGGGTGAGGACGGGTACTTACATATGAAAATCATTCTTAGAACGGTGCTTTAAAAGTCGTTGACAAAAGTTATCATTTAACTTTCCTTTAAGAATTGTCTTCCAAGTTGCAGTCTTGAGGGAGAAACAAAACCCCTTTATTTATTTATTTATTTATTTTTTTTTTCATTTTATGTAAAGTTCGCAAAACTTTGAGTGAGAGGGAGACTTAGCAGAGGGATATCGCTGACAGCAAGTTTGCTTGTGTTATTGGTGATTTTTCTTTCTTTTCTTTCTTTCCTTCTTTCATTCCTCCTTTCTTTATATTATTTTTTCCTTCTTTCTTCCTTTCTTTCTTTTTTACCTGGTGGTGTAGTGGAGATAATGGAATTTCTGATGATGGTAGTAATAATGATGATAATCATAATGAGGACGAGCAGGAGGAGGACGCTGATGAGGATCGTGAGGATGATGATAGTAGGGATGATGATGATGATGATAATGATGATGAGTAAAGCTAAACATGGCTATCTTTTCAATCTAAATCCTCTCTCCTAAACTGAATATAATCGTTAGGTGTTAAGAGAAAGAAAAATGTTTTAAAGAGGTGGTGTTACGTAAGGGAATAAAATCGTTTGGCTGTAGCAAGAATAAAATACGTTAAAGTAGGGGAAAGAGGTTATGAAGAAAATGTAGAATGAAGCACACACACACACACACACACACACACACACAGAAGGAGAGAGAGAGAGAGAGAGAGAGAGAGAGAGAGAGAGACTATCTGAGGGCATCAAGAATGTAGCAGAAAAAAGGAGAGGGGAGGCAGGCAATACTGTAATTAAGGGTTTGTATTTGCAGTAGCGAGAAAGGCCCGTAAGATCTGTGTAATCTAAGTAACCCTGCGTAAAACCACCACCCTACTCCCATCCGCTTCTGGAGTGCTTTTTTATAGCATGCAGTAAAAAATAAGTGTTTTCTTAAGCCAATATTGCTACAAAACCTCTGCTTACTCTATTTTCTTTCTCCTCTCTCTCTGTCTGTCTGTCTCTCTCTCTCTCTCTCTCTCTCTCTCTCTCTCTCTCTCTCTCTCTCTCTCTCACACACACAAGGTGGTTGTGGTGGTGGTGGTGGTGGTGGTAGTAGTGGCAGTGATGGTGGTTGTGGTAGTAGATTTGATGGTAGTGGTTGTAGTGGCAGTGGTGGTGTGGGTGCACTCTGCTCCGGAGACGTTTATGTGATGGTAACTCTTGCCTGAAGTGACATGCACCAGACACCGCCACTCCTGCCCTTCTCCTTCACCCACCTGCCTTCACATTGCCTCCACCTCACCCTTCATGTATCTATCTATATAAAGGGAAAATACACTGCTGTGCGTCCTACATCCATCTTAACTTCTCACTCACACAAACAGATATATGTGTGGAGAGAGAGAGAGAGAGAGAGAGAGAGAGAGAGAGTTTTCCTCATCCTGCATAGTCGCTCTTTCATTTCTCTAATTAATAAAGGTAGGCAATTATCGCCCCTGTCATTAACCATGTGTGGTTGTATACATAATGTGTTATTAATTAGAGATGAGAGTGAACGGAAGGTAATTTCACTGGGTCAGATCAGAAGATATGTTATTTGGGGGCCTGCCTATCTTTCTGTCCATCTATATCTGTCAATCTATCTATATACCGATACATATATTGCCAAACGCCTTATTCCTATAATGGTTTGTCATAAACAAATTGCCTCCATGTTGCCCTGTCCTCTGTCATGCGGCTACCCTTGCCCATCGCACATTTCCCTCTCTCATATATAGTTCCACTTCATCCCTCCATCTCATCCTTGATCTCCCTCTCCTCCTCTCCCCCTCCACCTCACTCACATACAGTCTAGTACACCCCATTTAATTGACTTCTGCACCTGAGATGTATGGGATGAGTAGGATGTGTTTGATTCTCGGCTGCTGATTGGCCGCCGATGATGACATCGCAACAAATGCCACATGATCAATAATATTTATTTTTATATACTTCCCTCTTGTGTTCCTGGAAAGGAAATACTCAGATTGTCATAAAAAACGCGAAGAATATATGAAAACTTTTCTTCTCTTAAAGAAGATAACGGTCTGGATGCTTTAATAACTATAAAGTCTGACAAATCTAAACGTAGGGTTTTGGTGGAGTCAGCCCCTCCCTGCACTGTTGCCACGTTTCCGAGCTGACCTCTCCATCAGCGATGACCTTGACACTGTTTCCCTCTTGTGATCTCCGTTTTTCTAATACCCCCTATACCCCTGCCACCAACACCCCCTATACCCCTGCCACCAACACCCCCTATACCCCTACCCCCAACAACACCCCCATCAACAACACCCGCTATACCTCCACCACCAACACCTCCTATAAATATAGACCCCCACCATCAACACCTGTATAATAATTAGCCGTTGATAATTGCTATGCTATTTTATTGAGGGCATACGGAAATGTAACCTACCGTACCGTAACTGCTTGACTCTCTCTCCCTCTCTCTCTCTCTCTCCTCCTCCTCCCAGGTGCATTGGGAAACATTCTACCCTATTGCTCAAACTCCCATCTGTCTTAATCCTTCCCACTGCCTTCGTTCCTAAATCCCTTAATTGATCTATTTTTAACCTAAGTGTCCCCACACCTTTTAAACCATTTACCTCTCTGTCACTATTCTCCACCATATGTATCAACTTGTATTATATTGTGTATAGAACTTTCATACTGTATGCTGTACTACTGTATAATGTATAAGAATACCCACTGTTTAGTGGAAATAAAGTTTTATTATTATTATTATTATTATTATTTCTCTCTCTCTCTCTCTCTCTCTCTCTCTCTCTCTCTCTCTCACGTGTCGCGTGAGTGCTGCCACCCCAGAGCTGTTTGATATATTTATTTTAATTATGAAAGGATCGCCTCTTCCCACTTTTATCCCTTCAAATTTTCTTGCAATTATACTTGCTAAATTAATTAGCAAGTTAGAAGTGTTGGGGAAGTAAATAATAATTAGAATATTTTTAGAGCAACACTGCCAAATTTTTATGCCACGTTTCTCTATTATCGTATAATATACTATGCAGAATAGTTTTATTCTTCCTTGATACATGTCAGCACTTTCATTACAGTTATATTAGAATGAGTTATGTTTATTCCTACTACACAAACCACAGGCGTTATACATCGTAGGGTTAGGAAACATGGCAACAGTGCAGGGAGGGGGTGACTCCACCAAAACCCTACGTTTAGATTTGTCAGACTAAGCAACCCAAGAGTACTTGTGAGCAATGAATGCTCACATGTATATTTCAAAAGATTATGATTTTGTTAATCTATCATTATATCACGAAGTTTTTTTGTCAGTTTGTTTTATTCGTGTGGTGATGCATGTATAAACTTCAGGGACTGAAAGAATGCTACACTGATCTAAACGAAATGAGTGGCTACCCCTTGTTTGAAAATGTTTATCCAACAATGGAGATAACTCAGTGTATAAGCTTAGTGAAAAGACAGGTAGGTTCCATGGTTTCTTTCACAGGAGCAACATTAAACTATTTCATCAATGTATTGTATAAAGGGCAAAGTCGTATCGGACAGCACTGGATTCCCAGGAGACCAAACTGACAGACTTGGCAAGAGAAGAAATGAGATATGTCAAGGGAGCACCTTATTCAAGAATTAATAGTGGAAATAGGCAGCACTGATGAAATAAAGGCATTGCAATAACTACAGTAGTTTAAGGACTGATAATAGTCCAATGTATATAGCTGATACTCTTAATTTTGTGACGCTTTTGGAAGTCAATAAAAATTCGCTTTGTTTTTTGACCTGCTTTCCTTTATACCTATATGACTTTCCCGTGCTATATTGAATAATTATATTGCATTTGTTTTCCACACCCTGGGGATATTTCGTCTTCTATTATTTCCTTAATATTCTTGCCGTAATATCAAACGCTTTCAGAGAGAGAGAGACAGAGACAGAGACAGACAGACAGACAGACCGCCAGAGAGAGAGAGAGAGAGAGAGAGAGAGAGAGAGAGAGAGAGAGTGAGAAAGGGAAGTGGGACGTAAACAGCTAGCGTCAGACAACGAGGAGCATATGGACGTGCCATAAAAATACAATAAACAAAAAAAAAAAATTTAAAATATAAACAGGAGAGAGAGAGAGAGAGAGAGAGAGAGAGAGAGGAGTCATATTCATAGCTTTCCGCTCTGGCTGTTGAGTGTTGCCATCGACACATAAGTGAGCATTATTCGTCACAAATACTCTTGGTTTATTTATAGTTTAAAGCTTACAGACCGTTTTGATGTTTAACAGAAAGGATATTACATATATTCCTCGTATTTTTGATGAACAGCTGAGTATTTTATTCCCAGGAACACAAAAGGAATGTATTTCAAAAAAATATTATCGATCATGTGGTGTCTGTTGCGAAGACATCATCGGCGGTCAATCGGCCGTGAATCAAACACACCCTACTCTGCCCATACATTTTAGTTTGCATAAGTCAATCAAATAGGGTATAGTCATCCACTCATTCTCCATCCTCTTCACTCCATCCCCCATCTCATCTTTGGTCTTCCCATCTACTCTCTCCCTCCACCTCACTCGCATACACTCTTCTAGTCAGTCTTTCATTCTCTATCTTTTCCAATTCACTCCTCAACCTCATCCTTGGTCTCCGCCTCCTCCTCTGCCCTTCCACCTCACTCATGTACAATCATCTTTTTCTCCACTCCATCCCTTCATCTCATCCTTGGTCTCCCCCTTTTCCTCTGCCCCTCGACCTCACCCACATACTGTTTCCTCACTCACATATCATTCCACTTCATCCTCCATCTCATCTTCTTTTTAATGAAAAACTGATATCCCATCATTGGTTATTGGAGCTGGTCTTTGCCTATAGGCGGCCCACAGTTGGGCTGCAGTCATAATAATTTTTATTGTAGTGGGGTTCAGTGTTTTAAACAGTGAAAACGTGGAGGGGTGATCTGGAGAAGGGAAGCAGAGTAGATAACCTTAATTACCCGTTCAGTTTCATGTTTACAGATTATGTGTACAGGCAGCCGGTGGTGTGGAGCTTTGACTATCTTGGTGGGGGCCTGATAGAAACTAGCTTTACCAGCTCATCTGTTGGTGTCTTTGCAATGAGCCTGGAAGCTGCAGTTGGTGCCTCAGGAGCAGTAGTTGGTGGTAAAGCTGGCCTCTCCTGAGAGTGTCAGTGTCAGGACACTTGAGGAGGTAGTGAAGCCGAGGCTCAGTGGACAATTCATTGCAATACAAGCATTCCTCCTTGTTGGTGTCTAGCGTTTGACATGTTCCTTTGTAACCCAGGTGAAGGCTATGAAGTTTTGTGCGGACATGAGCAGGGACTACCTTGTCAACTCTGAGAGGCTGGTACTAGGTGGCTGTGGCATACCAGGTGGCTGATGGTGAACCCGAAGCCACCCATGACTCATGTTTTGTGTAGAGAAAGAAGATACGTCTGACTCTTGGTTTTTGCCTTGGTCTGTGCTAAGCTCGGGGGAATGTGTATACCGATATTTGGTCTGTTGGTGTCATATTTGGCAGCATAGTTAGCTCTTTCATTCTTCTAATATAACGTGACTGGGAGTCTAGTTTAGGTTAATGTTTTTGTCTTGTTCTTGCAGTTGCTGGGGAAGGAAGAGGACATGGGTTATAAGGTGAATGCTGTCATTAAGCTGAATGTGAGCAAGTGACTGTATGGCTCTCAGAGAGTCTGTGTGTATGATGTGGTGTGACTGTGGTTTGTTAAGAGCATGTTGGAGGGTCCCAGCCATAGCAACAATTTCAGTCTGTAACGTGGGGGCCTCGTCTGGAAGTCTCCACGCTTGAACGGTTTGATTACAGATCATGGCTTCCCCAGCAGCGTTGTTGAGGTGTTCTACTGAACCATCAGTTTTGTAAGTCAGGGAGGTAGAGTGTAACTTTGGAGGACTTTCTGGCATAGCTGAGCTGTTGTGGATGTTACCTTGGAGCTGGTGGGGAAAGAAGTATGCAGGTGGATGAACGGTGGTGTCCACGATGGAACGATGGTATAGCTGGGGTGTGGTGTGTCCTCACCCTTTTCAATGGGTTCTTGATACCAACAGCTGAAATGTCTGCCACTGCACGTTGTTTCCAGGTTGCTCTATAAGGAGCAACAGGACGACATAGCACAGCCATAACAGTTTCAGCAGGTCCTATGATACCTTTGCCCTGTGAAGATATATAATTTTAGCAAGTATATAAGCTGTGCTTTCTTAGATGCGAACCTCTAGAGGGATAGTGGAAGACTCCTGTTGGATGTTGCACAGTTTAGTCCACACAGGGGCACCAACTACAAGACGAAGCACATTGTTTTGTATTAACTCCAGTTTGGCTAATAAATGTTCACTAAGTGTTACAAGGCAGGAGGTGCAATAGGCTATTAGAGACCTGATGGCATGGGTGTAGTAGGTGTGAAGGACCTTGTAGCTGGCACCTCCCTTCATGCCTGTGATGGATTTAATGACTTTGGTCCTTGCAGTTGCCAATATCTAACCAGACAGCCAGGTACTGATAGCCGGAAACCCATTCAAGCTCAGTACCCTGGATAGAGAGTGGGTGCTCTGGGTCTGGCATTCTGAGAGTAATGGCTATAAATTTACAGGCACTGATCTTCAGCCCCAGTTCACAACATAGTTCATGGATAAGCTCCAGGGTATGCCGAGTATAGTGCTCATTCTCTGGCCCAGTGGAAACAATAGCAAGGTCATCAGCAAAGCAAAGAATCTTCACCCCATGTTGCATAGGTAGGTTAAGGAGTTCAATCATTAGGATGCTGAAGAGGTAGGGGCTCAAGATACTGCCTTGAGGGGTTCCATTTTCATGATGAAGCAAGGACGAATGCCCCTGAAAGCAAACAAATGCACTGCTCCCTCTTAAAATATCTATTAGCCAGCCAAACATCTTACCAGCAATGACTCTGCATGCTAGGATGGAAAGGATAGCTGTTGCATTGGCAAGCTCAAAGGCCTTTTCAAGGTAGAGGAACACAGCAGTACAATGACCATTACTAACTTTGCTGAAAAAGGTGGTGAGACATTCTGCTGTTCCAGTGTTTTTGGTGTAAGCAAAGAGGGCAGGGTTCAGGAGTCCAACCTTCTATGTTAGCCTGTTAAAAATCATGTGCTCTGCTGTTTTTCCAATGCAGCCGAGGAGGGAGATGGGGTGCCAGGTGGTTGGATGTCGTGGCTTGGGGATAGGCACAATTTCTGCTGTTTTCCAGTGGCTGGGCAATGTAGCTGCAACCCATGAGGCATTGATAATGGAAAGCAGAGCTG
This sequence comes from Coenobita brevimanus, assembly GCF_032717465.1. Lineage (NCBI taxonomy): Eukaryota > Metazoa > Arthropoda > Malacostraca > Decapoda > Coenobitidae > Coenobita > Coenobita brevimanus. The sequence continues at coordinate 7,710,069 of NC_136972.1, read as the reverse complement.
TTTGTTCAACTGGGCTAGCATGCTATGTGATTTTATCCCCTCCCCCCCAGTTGCGGTATCTTTACTTCTCTTCTTCAGAAAGCTTTGGAGCTACTGGGGGGTGAAGGGTAAATCAGTGTCAGCATCAGCCTGACATGCCTTCTCTATTTCCCTATCTCGGTCAAGCTGTAGCATGGCAAGTGTTCAGACACTCTCCCTTGGGAGTTGATATTAGCTAGCGTGGGTTGCAAAGGAGGATGCAAGTTGTTCAGCTTCTCCCTCAGGGTCAGAGGGCAAAGGTATCATAGGACGGGTTTTCCCTGCAATTTTCTTTAGCCTCCCGCAAATGGTGCTCAGAGAAGTGTGAGCATCAATATTTTGACACCATTTTATCCACATTTCTTCTAGGATGATTTTCTCCTCCAGGGTGTGGCGAACTATTGCCTGCAAAAGTTCTCTATTGCAGTAAGTGCGGTAGTCTGCGGGCAGCATTAACTCTGTTGTTGAGAGCTTTCACTTTTTCATCAGTGGCTTGGTCTTGGGTATGGTGATGTTTGATGTGTCACGAAAAGCAGCCACAAAGGTTTCCTCTTGCTGGTTGATGTCAGGTGAAGGTCTTAGTAATGCCGGCTGCTGTGACAAAGCAGAGCAGAATTTATCCCATTCTGCTCTCTTTATGTCCCACCTTGGAGGCGGGTGTGGTGGTGGAGGCATTTGCCGAATATATGGGTGACAGGTGACTGTGAAGTGATCAGTGGTGAGAGTAAGATGTAGGCTCCAGTTTGCATCTGGATTAAGACTAGTAAAGACAAAGGATAGGTCTAGTCTATCCCCTGGTATGTGTCTGGGCTTGCCAGTATTGAGAAGTGTCACACCTGGGGTGCCAATCCAGACCTCTTCAATGTGCTTACCATTACGATTTGATGATGGGGAGACTGAAGGAGGTGATGCTGGCAGTTAAAGTTGCCACAAATCAAGGCATACTCTGTAAAAGCGAGGTGAAATAGCTCTCCCAGTTCTGTGTTTTCGCTTGTGGGACTAACATATATGCTTTAGACTGTAAGTGTTGGTTGTGCAGGATGGAGGGTGATGCCCTGCACCTCGACCCCTTCTCCACAATGAAGAAGGTTTTCAGCTTGAGAGCATCTGAGGTTCTTCTTAACCATTATCATACTTCCTCTTGTCTGGCGTGGTATGTGGGGCAGGGAAAAGATTTTGTATCCTTTGAGAGTGATGGGGCGGGTTGCAGGAAGCAAAGCTTCCTGAAGAAGGAAGATGTCTATGCCATCCCTCTTGCTAGCTTCTTGGAGAAGATGGGGCCTGTTTCTTATGCCACATATGTTCCACTGGAGGATCTGGAGACCATTCAGTGGAGCACTGGCAAATCTGGCATTTTCTGATGTACTCTGCTTGTTCTGATATTTTTGACGTAAGGACCTGTTTCTCTCTGGGGAGTTGAGTTTTCTCTACCTCTCTGTTCTCTGGCACAGGTGCTTCTGCTGGATCTGACTTCTCTGCAAAATCTTCTGCTGTTTCTGCCCCTGTGTCCTCTGAAGCTGTTGTCTGTGCCAGATACACTGTCTTGAGTCCAAGAGCCTTCTTCTCTTTCTGAGCTGTTGCGGGAGTTTTTCCTGGGATACTTTTCACTGGAGAAGCCTGTTGTTGGGATGTGGGAAGATGCTGGGAGTTGAGTGACTGTAATTCTGGATTTGTTGCTGCATAGGCACATGTATTGGGTGGCTGGGCTTTCATTGCTGTGTTGAAAACAGAGTTGCAGACCTGGATGAGTTTGTTGTCCTAGAGTGTTGTGTTCAGCAAACCCACCAGGACTGACGCAAACGTTCGGAAGAGGATTCTTCTTAGATTGGCCACGGTCAGGGTCACTATTGGACATCTGAGCTTGGAATTTGTGGGGCTTCTTCATTCGTATGGGGGGTGTGGGTTGCAGCTAATACTGCTAAAGAGTGTTGACCTGTGGGCTGAGGAGAGGGTTTTGTGGGAGGTGTTTGTTGGTGAGGGATTGGAGCAGGTGTCATATGTGAGTTTGTTGTTGGCTGGGAGTGACTGAGCATTGTTTCGGGCCTGGTTGCCAGTGCTGGGGAGGATAGTTTGCATCTCTGCCAACCTGTGGAGCCAGTGTTTAGTGGAGCAGCTGCTGCTTCTGTTCTGGTAGGTTGGGCTTGCTTCTGTCCTGGAATGATGATGATAGCATTGTTCTGTGTGTGGCTATCCAAGTTTTTCGTTTCTCCCTTCCGGTCTGTACCAGGACTAGCTGAGCAGTTCATTTTTTGATCCAGGCATGATGGGATTCTTGGCAATTTTGACACTTGGTAATGGTAGCTTGGCCTTCTTTGTGCTTCTGCAGGCACACTTCTGTGGCGTGAATCCCACTGCAGATGCCACACTTCTCTTGTTAATGACACACAGTTTTGTGATACCAAAAGTATTTGCATTTATAACACCTGAGAGGCTCTTTGGTGTAGGGACGTGTGTAAAATGTTTTCTGGTTCCCTAGTACGAAGTGGCCTGGTATAACTCCCATGACAGTGATGATCATCTGTCTGGTTGGTTCTCCTGAGGAGATAGTGCAGCACTTGGCCTGAATCACCTTGGGGTGTTGCAAAATGGGCTGTAATGTCATCTTGACTGGATTCCGGAGGAGAATGGCTTGGGTGGTAGAAGATTCTGGTGTTGTGAATGAAACTGGCTTCCCTTCCAGCTCTGTAATATTCCTGAGAAGCTGGAGTGTAGTCAGATCTTAGGGAGTCACATGGATGTTCCCAGCAGGTCATTTTTAGACTCATTTTGATGGTAGGATGAGCCTTTTCTAGTGGTATTATGACATTGTAGGGAGTTGGGAAATTTGGGATTAGATTGATGAGAAGCTTGGCAGTGGAGGAGGTGGGAATGTTGTTTTCCTGATCTGGGTTTGTGGCAGTTGTGGGCTGAGAATGGTGGTGAAGTGATGTACTGGTAGTGGTTGAGGGAGCTGTTTGACTATCTTTTTTTCATGTTCTTCCTGCTTCTAATTTCTTCCCATTCATCTTGTATGTCATGTTGATATTTGGAATCATGGTTGTCAGAGAGGTCATAATCAAGTGTGGAAGCACTGTTATTACCAGGGATGATAACTGTGCTTGAAGCAGGAGTAGTGGCATTGTTATCATCGTGGTAGGTTGCAGTGTTGTCAACCTATGTGGTGATAGTGTTTCTGTCCTGAAAGAATACATTGTTATTCTGGGAGGTTGAGTCAGAGAGTTAAGCAGTGGTGTTGGCCTGCAGTGTTGCAGCGTCGTTTTCTTTGGTGGATTAGATCAAGTTGAAAGCAAAACACTCTACCTTCATCGTGACAGGTTCTTCTTCAGAAGATTCAGCAGTATCTGTTTCCTCCTTAGTTGAATAAGGGGTGAAGTGGGTATCCCTCTTGCTGAAGCCAGGGGCAAAGATGGCCTGCAGCAGTGGTGTGTAATGTACTCCTAATGATTGGGCCCTTGCTTTTTGCAATGACTGAGCCCTTCCTAGACACTCCCTGTGTCATGCTGACTAAGAGAAAACGTGCTCGAAGGCCTGCCTATCCCTATGCACCCTAGCCCTGGATTTTGACCTTCTCCTCCACACAGAGGTCATAAGAAGCTACCCTGAGGAAAGCACAGGACGCCCAACTTGTTGGAGCTTATCCCTATCCCTGTCAGTTTTGCACCTGTCTGTCACTACTGGCTCCTCACTCGGCTAATTGAGCCCCAACATGGAGGACCCTGAGCAGACCTGCTTTCAGAGTACAGTTCACAAGAATTAATGGCAGACAATCTATGGTGTTTTGAGCAAGGGCAAGCATGAAAGAAGAAAATTGAAGGAATCTGAAATATGACTAGTGGTATATAGAACAGGGGGGCAGCAAAAATGGCAACGGGATCCAACAGTTAGGGCAGGGGAGGAGAGCAGAGTGCACACACCCGACCCCTACAACAGTTGGCTTAGGACTGTCCATCTCCTCGCTGCTCTCCACCTCCTACTGCCCCCCTCCACCTCACACACATACACTGTTCTAGTTAGTCTTTCATTCTGCATCTCTCAACGTGGCCAAATAATCTCAAAGTATTTTTCCTAGCACTTTCAGTCACATCCACATCAGTACCACGACACACTTTCACTTCCTCATTTGTCTCTTCCTCTCCACATAATGCCACGACCTCTTTCCCCTCCGTAATTGATATACCCAGGTTAATATAATTCCACATATTAAGTTGTGTGGTCGAAAGATAATCAGAAGAGAAGCAGTGATGAATTTAACGGGGTCAAGTGTGTAATACTGGTGGTCTATCTATTATCTATTACCAGGCTTCTTAATCCCGTAAGGAGTAACCACAAACAAATCGTCTCCATGCTGCTCGGTCTCCCGCCGTTTCACTGCCCTGCTTCCAGCTCACACACCCCTCGCTCATATACCCCTCCATGCCATCCCACCATCTCATCCTTGGCTTCCCTCTCTCTCTCCCCCCCTCCACCTCCCTCACATAAACTCTCCTCCTTAGTTTCTCGCTCTCCATCCTCTCCACATGGCCAAACCACCTCAGTATATTTCTCCTAATGCTTTCTGTCACATCCACATCCACACCACAATGATCCTTCACTTCCTCATATGTGAGTCTGTCTCTCCATGTAACTCCACATGCTCCTCTCAAATAACCTATTTCCACCGCTGTCACTCTTGTGTCCTTCTAACAAGGTGCAAGCTTCACTTCCGTATGTTGAAGTTGGTATCACAATACTGTCATGAAGCGACTTTTTTACTTCCATGCTCACTTCCATTTTTCTTATTACTGCTTTCAAAGAACCAGGAACCATTCTTCCTTGTTGTACCTTTTCAAGTGCTTCACCCTCCAAACTTCCATCCTTACTCATCGCGCTACCGAAGTACTTAAGTGCACTTACATTTTCCATTTCCTCATGATCCAGCATCACTGTACATCCAGTGACTTCATTTCTCTCGAAGACAATAATTTTACTCTTACCTACATTCACCTTTAGATTCTGTTTCTTACATACTCTTCCAGCTCATTCATCAAGCCTTACAGTTCGCCTTCGTCTTCACTTAACAATATAGTATCATCCGCAAACAACAGCACAGGGAGTTTCCAAACGTTGCTTTCTCTCATTAAAGCCACTCCAACATCCACCGTCCTTCTTCATATCACTTTAACAGCCACATCCATATACAGATTGAACAACCATGAAGACATGCCACTTCCCTGTTTCAATCCAACTTTCAAACAGAAAAAATCACTCATTTCACTATCCTCGTGCACTGCGGCCTTAGCCCCCTCATACTTACTCTTCAATGCATTCAACAACTTCCCATTACTCAATATATTCTTGATATGTTCCACATTCCTTGTCAATCCACCCTGCCAAATGTTTACCCCAAAACCATGAAGGCCGCATACAACTTCTTTCCCTTCTCTAGAAACTTTTCCACTAAAGACCTAAGAATGAATATCTGATCTACACAGCATCTTTCCTTCCTAAAACTTCCCTATTCTTCACCAACTAATTCCTCTGTTATATCCCTAACTCTGTCAATAAGTATCTTACCATACACTTTTCCTATGTCAGTAAGTATCTTACCATACATTTTTCGTATTACACTAAGAAGACAAATATCCGTATGATTCCCACACACATCTTTATCCCCTTTTCTTTTGTATAGGGGGATAATTATACCTGACTTCCAATCCTCCGAGACTCTATATTCCTCCGAAGCCAGTCTGCACATCTTTCATATCCATTATACTACTCCCCCATGCTTCATCATTTCACCATACACTCCATAAATTACTTGGGCTTTCCCCAGTTCGACTTTCTTCATTGCTTCCATTACTTCCATCCTACTGACTTCTTCATCTCATCTCACCTCCCTCTTTCTCCCAGCCATTTCCCAGTCACTTATCCTCGCATCACTTTCATTCTCTATGTTTGACAGGTTTTGAATGTGTTCTTTCCATCTGCTCACCTTTTCTCTCCTCTCCACTAGCAATCAACCATTTTCATCTTTCACGCGCCGACTAATTACTTTATCACTCCGTCTTACCCGCTGTATCTCTTTCCATAACATTTTCTTACATTCCCTTCACTTTACACTCAAATTTCTTCCAAATTCCTCGTGCAGTCTCTTCTTATTCTTTCTTACAATTTTTTTTTCACCTCTTCCCCTCTACGTATAACTCTCTCTTCCGTCTCTCAACTTCCTTCACGCCCCTGCTTCCCCTCCACTCACCGTATGCTTTCTTTTTTTGTGGCACAGCCTGTCTCACCTCTTCATTCCACCATGCTGTTCCTTTCACCCTCTTTCTTCTTTTCACCCCACACACCACCTCATATGCTGCACAGGTTTCTTCTGTGAATATCTTCACCACACCTTGCACCACCCCCATCTGTTTCAAATCATGTTTATCTAATCACTTCACCACTTCTCTCTTATATTCTGCCTTTTTTCTATTCTCCTACAACCTATCTACCCTCCTTGTATGGACTACTTCTTCCTGTCCTTACCTCCTTCTACTCCTCCATTGCATTTGAACCTTGACTTTCATCACCACCACATGGTGGTCAGAAACTCCACTCCCCCAACCTTTGAATGCTCTTTCATCCATTACACACCTCATTCTGTCATCCATACACTCATAATCAGTTGTTGTCTTCCATTCATTCATTTCACCACCCACCCTTTTGATCACTCGCCACATATACCTGTGGATTATTTTGGTTCTAAAAAGGTTATTGGCTATCACCAACCCCCTTCCCACACAAATGTCCACTAGAGCACTGCCATTCTCATCTATTTCTTCAGGCATACCCCATTCACCAACTACTCCATCTGCCTTCATATTCCCTACTTTTCCATTCATATCTCCAATAAAAAACATTCTAGCATTCCTTTCAGCCGTTTTCCATGCACGCTTCCACATTTGCCCAGTACTCTTTCTCTCGACTTGCATTATCTTGTGTTGGTGAGCGCGCGCCAACATACACACACACACACACACACACACACACACACACACACACACACACACAAAGTCGCCCACATCTGTAGTCCTACTTTCAATCTCACCCACACAATCCTTGAGCTAACTGATCCATACCCTTTTATTTTCCTCCCATCTCTAGTACACAATACAGACTCCTTCTCTTGCCCTCTCATATTCTTCTACTCCCGTGCATATACTCATTCCATACTCCCACTCTCTCACTCTCCAACCTCACCATTTAGTCTCAGTTAATCTACATATGTCCACTTTTGCATTTTCGAGCACCTAGACAATCTCTCTCTCTCTCTCTCTCTCTCTCTCTCTCTCTCGCACCTCATCATTCGCACCCCTTACATTCCATGTCACAATCCGTACCACGTCCTTTGTTCGGTCCTTTGTCGTCCCCTGTTGGTTAGCCCTGGTCCGAGGCTTCTTGTTTGTATTATTAGTTAACTGCTTTCCGGGGAGGGACACTAACCTCCCTCCAACCCACTTGCTTTCACATAGGGAACACTTGTTGGTTGGTTATAGGGTTACACCCAGTGTTGTAAATAATTTCCTGGTTCACAGGAAATGCAGTAATTTGGCTTGCCACTCAGTGTGAAGCTACCGTAAAACAGAGTACCGCTAAACTAAGTGGGTGGATTAGTCGAGTTTCCTTTTGTTTGTCAATGAGAAGGGTGAAGGGGAAGGGGATTGTTGAGGCAGGGAAATATTTTACATGTGCATGATGAGCTTATCTCCTTGTTTGTCTTTATGTTTGTCTGTGTGTACAGGTATTTCTCTGTTTCTGTCTACCTGTTTGTCTGTCTGTCTCAGCGTATCGGTTAGTCTATCGTGTATCTATTCAGTATGAATGAACGATTGCACAAGAGCAGCATAGAACATTGTATTTTTCTGTTACTATTCGAAGAAGTGGAGTAAGACTATATAATTCCTCTGTTCCTCTAACCCCTCCATTTTGGAAAGTATTTCATGAACTATGTGAAGTCTGGAGAGAGAAAAAAGTTAAACACAAAAATAGCATTCCTAATAGTCCTGATTATGCTTTTCATACATAAATATATGTATGTATGTATGTATGTGAGTGCATGTGCGTGTTTTTGTGTCTGGATATGCATGCATGTGAAGTCTTGTTAAAACTATGCATAAAGATGTTAAAAGTTATGAGTAATCTGTAATGTGTCACACAGTAATTCAATATTGCACAGCAAAGACGACAGAGTATAAAAATATTAGAGTGTAGTTGCAGTTTTCATACATTGTTTAAATAAAAATATCTAGTTTCACATTAACTTACTAGATAAATAAAAAATTAGTAATTAAAAAAAGGGGAATAGGGATGGCTAAAAAAAAGTAAGCAAGCAAGGAAGGATTGCT